>NW_027617223.1:0-62500 GCF_964187855.1 Myxine glutinosa | reverse complement strand
TGAGCTTAAAATAATTATACAGCTTTGTCAAGCAAACGTGGGCAGGACCTGGTGGGCCTACCTGAGGAGGATATGGAGGAGCCAATGACCCAGAAAGCTGTATACGAAAGTGACATTGTCAGAGAAGGACCAGGAGTGGCAGCAGTGGAAGTGCCGATGGCGATTGAGGACCCAACCCTCTCCTCCCTCCTCTAACCTCCCCTTCCTCACCAGCCCCTGGAAAAGGCAGCACTAATGGCACGGAATAGTGGGTTGCCGTTGCCATTGCAGTCGGGCAGCGACCAGGTGATGTTGTTTATGAGTCAACTAATGGCACAGATGATTATGAAAATTGAGGAGGGACAAGGTACAATGTAAATAAGGTATATAAGGTATCAAAAAGACAAGGTAAAAACGATGGCATAAGGCATGACATGCATGTGGGGCCTGCAGAGGTAAAGGCTGATATGAAGGCTTTGGGCAATGAGATAGCCGCAATGACTGAGGCTGTATGGGGAGAGGTGAGTGAGCGTGTGGATGGTGTCCGGAACGAGATGGGGCAGGTGAGGCTATAATGATGGAGGAGATAAATGGAATAAAAGAAGAGGTGAATGGACTTAAACAGGAAAAAAGGACTTGCGAAGGGGCATAAAGAACTGAATGAGCAAATAAGAAGAAATACAGGGCAGTGCAGAAGGACAAGTAAGAAAGAATGTAAAATGGGACATGATGACCTAACACAGAAGATAGAAGAAATGGGATGAACGACAGAGATGAAAGAAATAATGGAAGACACAAAAGTAATCTTAGAAGTAGAACTAAAGGGGTCAAAGTGGGAAATAATAAAGTTAAATGAATTTTAAACAGAGGGGGAAATACCCCTGGCACTCACCTGGTAGAATAAACAGTGTAAACCAATTTCAATGGTTGCTGGAAGACAGGGCAGCAGGTAGAATCATGATAACATAATCATAAGACTTTAAACAAATGAAAAATACCTATTTTGGGGGGAAACCCACCCCCCTCCAACCATAAATCCAACATAACTCCTCAGACCACAATTTTTTTTTAATGCCTTTAACAAACATTGGTATATCACGGGTGATGAAAGTTCTGGTGAAGTTTCATCGAAATTGTGTGTGTAGTTTCAGAGGATAAAGTTAATTCCTATTTTGGGGGGTCAACCCTGGAACCACTTTGACCTTTGGAAGACCCCCGTCGACCCCGATTGTTTTTATGCCGTGAACAAACTTTTTGTCACAACACAACAAATATCATTTGTGCCAAATTTGCTCGCAATCCCATTTGTGATTTCGAAGAAGAAGTTGCAAGTGTTTACAGACGGACGACGTGCCATTGCATAACCTCCCGTGAACTTTGTTCCAGGTGAGTTTATTTTTATTTTTTTGTTATACAAGATCGAGGTTCGTGTAAGAGCTAAGTTAGAAAGGCAGAGTTAGAAATGAAATGGATAAAAGCAAAGAAGAATGATTACAGACAAGTGAAAGGGCAAAGAATGTTAAGGAGGAGATCATGGAATGTGTCGAAACAATGTGGAAAGATCGGGATAACACATGGCAGGTGCAGGTGGAGAGCATATGAGCGATGAAAGTGGACCACGACGAGGTGAGGCTGTGTGAACTGGGGCGAATTCATGGTGTGGAAGGGTGTGTGCTGAGCTTGGGTGGAATACCAAACCCGGGGTTCCGTGAAGTGTTGAGCCTGAGTGTAACGGAGTGTGTGCAGCGAGCGTGCAGAGTGGAGTGCATGAACGAGCGAGGGTACGGGTCATGCACCGATTCAGACGGGGGTAACCATTAGCTTGACTGAGGGGAGGGGTGAGATTACCGAGCGGGAAATATTTTAAATGCGAGTATGTTCTGGTCCTGTTTGTGGGAGATTAAAAATAACAACATTGTAATCCGTACCTGTCCAAGCGAGGTCACATTTCAAGGTGCTGCTGTCACTGTATGTTAACGGTCCATTCATGGCAAAACGCATGTATGCAGATGATTGAAAAGAAAATTCCAAGAAATGGTGTGTGGGTGAGTGCGTGGCATAAATGGTACACCCGGCACAAATGGCAAATTCAGCTGCTGGATCTCCGTGGAAAGGCTCATATGTAAAGTAGTGTGTAAACTATCATGGAGTGACCCATGTGTGCGAATGGAGTAAGATTGACTGTGGAGTGTATCGTGTGAATAAATGGTGTGCGAGAAATTGTGAGATGGTCGATGTGTGCAAGTTGTCTTCGTTGGTCCGCGAGGCAATTTGGGGATGTACCGGATGTACCATGGTGCGAGAGTGGGTGTGGTGAAGGTTACGGGGCTGCGCGTATGTGTGTGACGTCTGTGGAGGTTCCACAGCATGAGCAGTGGATGTCGAGAACAGGTCCGGGTTCCCCGGAGGAAATCCGCCGAATGTCTGCGAGTATTTAAATTAAATGGCAGGTTTTGGATGTGCCGCCGAACTTTTCCACAGAAGGAGCTTACATCGTGGAGAATATTTTGTGAGGAAGCGGATTTAAATCTGGAACGCCAGAGCAATCGCTGCTGTTTGAATGTGTTGGGCACCCGAGGAGAAGCTGCCTACCTGCTCAGGCCATGGAAGGATCGCCTGCCGAAATCAATTGTGTTGCCAGGTTTGACGGTCTCAATCGGTGTCAGTAGTTGCTTAACATCTCTACAGGCCGCAAACCTATCCACGGCACGGTGACCTCTGGGTCCAGAGGTCGGGGAGATTCCGACTCCCACTTGCTACGCACCCAAACCCCACGTCTGCAACAATATTTTCACTCTGTCTGCTGCTTGGGAGTCAAACAAACTTGAAATCATTGTAAACCGGAAAAGTATTGTTTATAATGACATCATAAATGAGACAAACAACAGGCACAAATAACTAATGTAATAGACATAGTGCAACGCCAGTAAATTCCAGAAAAGTTTTCAAATAAATTTTACAATCTTTATTTTATGTAAATTGATTTAAATACTTGAAAACTATTGAACACAAATCGCCTTCTTGTTACTTCTGCTATCTTCCAGTTTCACAGGACTTGGACATGTTAAATAGGGTGGTGTATAACGGTGAGGTAGAAAACTGCTTCAATAGTGCTTAACATCTGGAAGTTTTCTTTTTAATAATCTTTAACTTCATTATTAGTTCACGTCGAACAAAGTGGCACGTCATCAGTCCGTCCATCCGTCTGTCACTCCGTAAACACTTGCAAATTCTTCTCTGAAACCGCTGATGGGATTGTGACCAAACTTGGCACAAATGATATTTGTTATGTTGTAACTAAAGTTTGTTCATGGCATGAAAAAAAGAAATGTCGGTGTTGAAGGGGTCCACCAGGGATCAAAGTGGGTTCAGGTTTTACCCCCAAATATAGATGTTTTCCTCACTGAATCTACACAGACGAATTTAAAGAAACATTACCACAACCTTTACCCCCCTTGCTGTACCAAAGATTGTTCACGGCATTCTAAAAAAATCGGGATCGAAGATAATCTATGGGGGGCGGGGGGATTGCCCCGCCAAAAGTTTTTTGTTTTGTTTGTTTAAAGTCTTATGATTATGTGACTATGATTGTACATGCGGCCCTGTCTTTAAGCATCCATGGAAATTGGTTAAAAATACCATGATATGGTTTAAAATACCTTTAGTCAGTGTCGTATACTGCTTTAGTCTACCAGATGAGCGGCCAGGGGTATTGCCCCGATGTTTATATTTAAATTGAAGTATACATTTCATGATGTAACATGTTCTATGAACTCTCAAGATGGTTCTCAATCCCATTTCCTTGTAAAAAAACTGATGCCTATTTGTACACAGGTGATGTCCATGCTGAACATGTGGAAGGCAGACAACACAACAAGGATTCATCTGTCACAGAAGATTCAAAATGTCAAATGTCATCACGACATCAAGACTCACTTCCTATAAAATACAAGTGCATGTCTGGGCCTCACAACACCAAGTTTAATATTAAATTAAAGAAACACAAAAAGGTTCTAGAAAGGCGAATACGTTAGAAGTGTAATGTGTGCAAAATGGATTTTGCTTCAAAGAGTAACATCAAAATACACATGAGAATCCACACTGGAAAACACCCCCACAAGTGCTCTGTCTGTGATAAAGGTTTTTTGACAAAAAGCAATTTGAATAAACATATAAAGATGCATACAGGAGAGCGACCTCACAGATGCTCGATATGTGATAAAGGTTTCTCTCATAGTGGCAGTTTGAAATTACATATGAAGAGCCATACAGGAGAAGAACCTTACAATTGCTCGATATGTGATAAAGGTTTCTCTCGAAAAGGCACTTTGAAATCACATATGAGGATCCATACAGGAGAGCGACCTTACAAATGCTCGATATGTGATAAAGGTTTCTCTCGAGCCACCCATTTGAAATCACATATGAGGATCCATACAGGAGAGCGACCTTACAAATGCTCGATATGTGATAAAGGTTTCTCTCATAGTGGCAGTTTGAAATTACATATGAGGAGCCATACAGGAGAAGAACCTTACAATTGCTCGATATGTGATAAAGGTTTCTCTCGAAAAGGCAATTTGAAATTACATATGAGGATCCATACAGGAGAGCGACCTTACAAATGCTTGATATGTGATAAAGGTTTCTCTACAAAATGCAGTTTGAAATTACATCTGAGGATCCATACAGGAGAACAACCTTACAAATGCTCGATATGTGATAAAGGTTTCTCTCGTAACGGAAGTTTGAAATTACATATGAGGATCCATACAGGAGAAAAACCTTACAAATGCTCGATATGTGATAAAGGTTTCTCTGAAAAAGGCCATTTGAAATTACATATGAGGATCCATACAGGAGAAAAACCTTACAATTGCTTGATATGTGATAAAGGTTTCTCTATAAAATGCAGTTTGAAATTACACATGAGGATCCATACAGGAGAAAAACCTTACAAATGCTCGATATGTGATAAAGGTTTCTCTCAAACCAGACATTTTAAATTACACTTGAGGATCCATACAGGAGAAAAACCTTACAAATGCTTGATATGTGATAAAGATTTCTCTGTAAAATGCAGTTTGAAATTACATACGAGGATCCATACAGGAGAAGAACCTTACAATTGCTCGATATGTAATAAAGGTTTCTCTCAAAAAGGCAATTTTAAATTACACATGAGGATCCATACAGGAGAAGAACCTTACAATTGCTCGATATGTGATAAAGGTTTCTCTCAAAAAGGCAATTTGAAATTACACATGAGGATCCATACAGGAGAAGAACCTTACAAATGCTCGATATGTGATAAAGGTTTCTCTCGTAGCAGCAGTTTGAAATTACATATGAGGATCCATACAGGAGACAAACCTTACAAATGCTCGATATGTGATAAAGGTTTCTCTGTCAAAGGCCATTTAAAATTACACATGAGGATCCATACAGGAGAAAAACCTTACAAATGCTCGATATGTGATAAAGGTTTCTCTGTAAAAGGCCATTTGAAATTACACATGAGGATCCATACAGGAGAAAAACCTTACAAATGCTCGATATGTGATAAAGGTTTCTCTCAAACCAGCCATTTGAAATTACATATGAGGATCCATACAGGACAAAAACCTTACAAATGCACGATATGTGATAAAGGTTTCTCTCAAACCAGCCATTTGAAATTACATATGAGGATCCATACAGGACAGCGACTTCACAAATGCTTGATGTGTGAAAACGGTTTAGATCATTGTGGCCATTTGAAATCACGTGTAAAGATCCATACAGGAGAGCTGAAATCTGACATGCCAGGATATGAGAAATGAGGTAAAGTGAATTTCGAAATTGAAGAAACCTGAAATTTTATCAATGAAAGTTGGAGCAACAGGGAATCTGGATGATCAAGCAAAACCATAACAGTACTTAAAAAGCATTCTGGGGAATATCACGACAAACAAAGGACAGTGGAGGCTGTCAGAGGTTCCGTGAGGATTCTAAAATGAGCCCTTGGAGCAAATTTATGAGAATGAAGTTTGACAAACTGGTTCATGAATCATGATCCTTAATTGAAAAAGGAGGTGGAAATTTTGAGTTCTGGGAGAACTTTTTTTTTCCTGTTCTCTTTTTTTATGGTGACTAGTATTTTGGAATTTAGTTTTCTATCTGATTTAGTTGTTTTTCTGGTCCCATTTTGATTATGCTTAGATGGCATCTTTCCTTGGCAGTTTGAACATCAATTTTTACTCAATATTTCCAGTTGTCCATGTTTCATTGCCTTGTGTGACATGGGGAGAACACCCTTGATGTAAAATTGTTTGTCAAAAGAAGACTCCTGCCTATGTTTTTCACGAAACTTGAATTTGTGAAGGGTTTCTCAATAAAGAGCGGTCCTAAAAGCACAAATGCACTTGTCTGTGTTATTGGGAATACCAGCGTGACTTAGCGCGTCTGTGCGCCTCACCACATGTCGTTTCAGAGGGATAGGCATCTTTGCCCATTTTGGTGTCTTTTGGGTCTTTGTTGTCTTCAGGGGATTTGGTTTTTTTTGGGGGTCATCTGTCTTTAAAGGTCTTTTTGGGGTCTTCGAGGTATTTTGGGTCTTTGGGATATTTTGGATCCTCTGGGCCTTTAAGGGTATTTTGGGTCTTTGGGGTCTTTTTGGTCTTCGTGGTGTTTTGGGTATTCAGTGTTTTGGGTTTTCAGGATGTTTTTGAGACTTTGGGGTATTTTGGGTCTTCAATGTATTTTGTGTAGTTGGGGTATTTTGGGTCTTTGTTGTCTTCAGGGGCTTTTGGGTCTTCAGGGGTGTTAGTGTTCTTAAGGGTCTTGGGGAACTTAAAGGGTTGTCAAAGGTCTGAGGGGTCTCAGCAGTCCAAACATAATTAGGTGGGTGTTAATTTTATTTGAAGAATCAGAAGACGTTTTGGTCGCATATAAACAAACATACATAACGCCATCACCATATACGTTTGCTCCATTATAATAAGATGTCATGGCACATAATGATCAATAATTATTATCAGTCAGTGGAGAGCTTGGAGTTGTCCATGTCCCCATAAATAATCCTGATCAAACCGAGAGTTGTTCACCAAACCAGTTGAAAGCTTTGAATAGCATTTACCACAATGGCAAGACCACTTCATGTCATCACTGATTATTGCCAAGCAGCTCAGTTACACAGGTCCCAATTTGGAAGGCCACACAGCTGATTGCTGTAACATTTTTTTCAACATCAATGGTAATGCATTGCTAATGGTGAAAATACTTGTGAACACAGACTTCCAAAGAAGAGGAGAGGGGAGCGAACGCCTCTCCCTTCTCCCCACCCCCCCACCCCCCCATAAAAGGTTGAGATTCAAGTCGATGTGGCCACTGGCCACACCAAGCTAAATAATTATTCTAAAAATAAAAATTCCACAAACAGATCCTTGCAATTACAGACCAATCATCTTCCTTCCAATCATCAGCAAGGTCATGGAATCCATCATCACTTCCGACATTAAATCCTCCTTCTCCAATGGCTTGATCTTGAATCATCAATATGGATTCAAACCAGGCCACTGTACTCTGGACACACTGCTTCGGTTGTCTCAACAATGGACGGATGTCCTCAATGCCAGACAGGAAATCGGAGCCATCTCCCTTGACATATATTGTGACTTTGATACAGTCTAGCATCCTCACCATGCTCACCAAACTCTCCTATTATAGTATCCATGGAAATCTCCATGCATGGCTCACAGATTTTTTTCTGTCGCATTCAAGGTGGGACTCTAAATCGAATATTCTCATCTACTCTTCCTGATTTAGCTGGAGTTTCTCGAGGCAGTGTTCTGGGCCCTGTGCTTTTTCTCATTTTCATCGGTGATCTTTCTGACTCTCTGGAAAATCTTTATATTTTTGCTGATGACTTCACCCTTCTGCTGGTCCATCTCTCATCCATCAGATCGACACTTCCGGCCCCAAAAAAAGCCTCTTGACTCTCTGCAGACTTGGATAAAATTACAAGCTGGTCAAACAAATGGAACATGTCTTTCAAACCAAACAAATCTCACACTCTCACCTCGTCTCTCCGAAAATACCGTCCGGAAAACCCTCACATCCAGTTTCTCAACAACCCTCTTTGAAGAAGTTCTGTCACTCAAGATTTTTGGTCTGACAATCTGCCATGATCTTTCCTGAGAAAGCCACATGTCAAAGCTGACCTCCAAAGCCAGTCGCTAACGGTGCATCCTCCATTCTGCAAAGTCCTTCCTGTGAAACACCGGGATCAGCCCCTGATCGCGCATTGATGGATCATCCTTCCTATGAAACACCGTGATGAGCCCCCGATCGTGCAATGTTGGTTCATCCTTCCTGTGAAACACCGTGATGAG
This sequence comes from Myxine glutinosa, assembly GCF_964187855.1. Classification (NCBI taxonomy): domain Eukaryota; kingdom Metazoa; phylum Chordata; class Myxini; order Myxiniformes; family Myxinidae; genus Myxine; species Myxine glutinosa. Next base: position 54,149 of record NW_027617223.1, on the reverse strand, counting down.
CCCCCAATCGCGCATTGATGGATCATCCTTCCTATGAAACACCGTGATGAGCCCCCGATCATGCATTGTTGGATCATCCTGTGAAACACCGTGATGAGCCCGCTACCACGCATTGATGGATCATCCTACCTGTGAAACACCTGGATGAGCCTGCTACCACGCATTGATGGATCATCCTACCTGTGAAACACCGGGATGAGCCCCCTATCACGCATTGATGGATCATGCTACCTGTGAAACACCTGGATGAGCCCCCTACCACACATTGATGGATCATCCTACCTGTGAAACCCCTGGATGAGCCCTATACCACGCATTGATGGATCATCCTTCCTGTGAAATACCGTGATAAGCCCACGGTCGCGCATTGATGGATCATCCTTCCTGTGAAACACCGGGATGAGCCCCCGATCGCGCATTGATGGATCATCCTTCCTGTGAAACACTGTGATGAGCCCCCGATCACGCATTGATGGATCATCCTACCTGTGAAACACCGGGATGAGCCCCTGATCGCACATTGATGGATCATCCTTCCTGTGAAACACCGGGATGAGCCCCCGATCGCGCATTGATGGATCATCCTTCCTGTGAAACACCGGGATGAGCCCCCGATCGTGCATTGATGGATCATCCTTCCTGTGAAACACCGGGATGAGCCTTCTATCGTGCATTGATGGATCATCCTTCCTGTGAAACACCGTGATGAGCCCCCTACCGCGCATTGATGGATCATCCTACCTGTGAAACACCGTGATGAGCCCCATACCACGCATTGATGGATCATCCCACCTGTGAAACACCTGGATGAGCCTCATACCACGCATTGATGGATCATCCTTCCTGTGAAACACCGTGATGAGCCCCTGATCGCGCATTGATGGATCATCCTTGCTGTGAAATACCTGGATGAGCCCCCTACTACGCATTGATGGATCATCCTACCTGTGAAACACCGGGATGAGCCCCATACCGCGCATTGTTGGATCATCCTACCTGTGAAACACCGGGAGGAGCCCACTACCACGCATTGATGGATCAACTTACCTGTGAAACACCGGGATGAGCCCCCGATCGCGCATTGATGGACCCACTTACCTGTGAAACACCGGGAGGAGCCCCTTATAGTGCATTGATGGATCATCCTACCTGTGAAACACAGGGATGACGTCATCACGCCGGTTATTTAATGATGATTTTGTCGTTGTGTTTTGATTGGATGGAAGAGATTTCCACGAAGATTTAACATTAAAACCTCCGTGGGAAACAATGAGAACCTGACGTTTCAGGTGTGAACGCTTCATCAGACCAAAAGAGAGAGTAACACCCAACAGGTCACCTGGTTATGTTTACAACGGTGATTAGCGATACCTGATGAACGTTCTGTTAATTCCATCCATGCTCCCCACATTCTACCTGTGATGCGATCCAAACCCACTCTCACCTTCACTATTAACGCTCGTTGTCCATTCCAGGTAAACACAAAGGGTTTCATCTACCTGGAGGGACTTTTCACTCACACATCCATTCAATCACGGGTGAAGAAGAAGAATCCATATTATATCGAGAGGACAGTGAAGAGTTCGGGTTAAAGTTCATTTCACATTAAATAAGATAAACAGTGAACTTATTTAATTTTATAAACTTTATTATAATATAAACATTAATCAGTAATCACATCGTCATGAACAGGTAAATCACATCGTCATGAACAGGTAAATGATTTGATTGATTAGAACCAAAAATAACCGGATCAGTTCGTGATGAAAGTTTATTTCACTAAATGTACAAAATGAACGAATCATCCCAAACCCCAATAGCTGGTTTAACGGGGTCCATGAAGTTCCCCCTGAACACGTGCAGGACCCGCGAGTCCCGGAAACACGTCAACATCTCCCGCCTCGCAATCCAAGAAGAATCCAAACCGTTCATGATCCCCGGCACGGACAGGGAGGTACGTTGATTGTTGTGAAGTGTGAAGAATTTGTTATTAGATTTAATTAAACACCAAGACTCGGGATTCCCTCCCATCCCACACTTTTCCCCTTTTCTCCCCATGGAGTTTAAACAGATCCCGATTCCCCATGAATGACTCGACCTCACATCGACCTCCCAGTAATGACGACCCGAGCAGAAACAATCACAGGAAACAACTTGTTCATGAACATCAAACCGATCAGGATGTTCCGAGTACTGATTTATCGGTCCCGGTTCGAGTCGCTGTCCTGAGATCCCCGGAGATCTTGATCCATCGATGTGCAGAGTTTGTGTCCAGACTCGGGCACCGTCCATCTGCGGACACGACACGGGGTCGCGGACATTGTTAGACAAACGGACAAAAACACAAACACATTTATCTTTTTATAAACTTTGGGAATCACATTGATCACAAAAACTTTTATTACAATTGTTTTAATTTATTTATCTCACGACCAACAACTTACATTATTTATTTATTTTCTTCAACGCCAACAACTTATATTATTTATTGATTTACCTCACTACCAACAACTTATATTATTTATTTATTTACTACATTACCAACAACTTATATTATTTATTTACTAAACTACCAACAACTTAATTTATTTATTTACTAAACTACCAACAACTTTATTTATTTATTTACTAAACTACCAACAACTTTATTTATTTACTTCACCACCAACAGCTTATATTATTTATTTATTTACTTCACTTTCAACAGCGTATATTATTTATTTATTTACTTCACTACCAACAGCTTATATTATTTATATATTTATTTACTTCACCACCAAGACCTTATATTATTTATTTACTTCACAAACAACAACTTTATTTATTTAAACACACCCTTCTATCTCCATAACGGATGTTTGAATTATTTATTTATGAGGTGGGGTATTATATAAAATGAGGTGGGGGAGAGACAAAGGGGAGTACCCGGTGTAACACAAAATCGCTTCCTGACGGGAATATTGTTGTGGTTGTGCCATAAAGGCAAACCCCCTCTGGTTCGTTGCACGACAACATGGAGCCTGCATTAGTCAGTTATGTCTTATTGAATGTAAAGATTAGCCCTTCCCATTGTGTAGTAATCAAAACCAATATGCGTTGAAGGATATATATCTCCATTTGGGGAGGTGCAAGAAGGGAAGGGCAACAAATTTACCCATGCAAACCGTGCTTTTAATCTCAGCATTGCCCAGGTGGAGGGAAATTGTAATATCTTCTGGCACCACCACGAGGTGCCACTCTGCCAACACACATTTACATGGAGCAATTATGCCTTCCTCCCCCCCCCCCCCCACCCCACGCCCGTGCGTGATGCTGTGGGCACATTGCCGATTTTACCCTCCCCCCCTACGCCCACGAGTGATGCCGTGGGGACATTGCCGATGTTACACTTCCCACCCCCCACGCCCACGTGTGATGCCGAGGGCACATTGCCGATGTTACCCTTCCCACCCCCCACGCCCACGAGTGATGCCGTGGGCACATTGCCGATGTTACCCTTCCCACCCCCCACGCCCACGTGTGATGCCGAGGGCACATTGCCGATGTTACCCTTCCCACCCCCACGCCCACGAGTGATGCCGTGGGCACATTGCCGATGTTACCCTCTCCCCCTCCCCCACCGCCTCCCCCGCCCCCACACGTGATGCCCTGGACACATTGACGATGTTACCCTCTCCCCCCCTCCCCCCAAACCCCCCAACGCCCACGTGTTATGCCGTGGACACATTGCCGATGTTACCCTCCCCCTCCCCCCCATGCCCCCATGGGCAGACTGCCGATGTTACCCTGCCCCTCCCCCCCATGCCCCCATGGGCACACTGCCGATGTTACCCTCCCCCTCCCCCCCCCCCATGCTCAAGTGGGCACACTGCCGATGTTACCCTCTCCCCTTCATAAAGTTGTATTTGTACCCTGAGTCTGGAGTTTGTAATTAAAAAGATGTCGCCGTGGATATAGCCCAGCGGCATAGTAAAAAATACGAAACCAATTGTTCAAATTGTTCTAAAAGCACCAAAATTGGCACACATGTAGATTAATACATTCTGAACAATTTTGGATATGGAGGCATTCAAGATTCCAACTTCCAATTTTTGGATTTTTTTTCATGACTTTTTCATGACCACTTTTTCATGACCACTTTTTGACCATGACCACTTTTCATGTGACCATGACCACATGACCACATGATCATGTGATTGATCATGAGTGTAGAGGTCATGATCATGACCACATGACCACGTGATCATGACCATGACCACATGACCACTTTTCATGACCACATGACATGACCACATGACCACTTTTTCATGACCACAATTTCATGACCACCCTCCCCCCCCCCCCCCCCTCCAAGAATTCCAATTCCAATTTTTGGATATGGAGGCATTCAAGATTCCAACAGACAATCCAACTGCACTGAGGCGCTGGATGGTTGCCGGACCAGAGGTTGACTGGGACTGGGCTTTTGGTCGACTATATAACTACAATCTGACCATACTGTAAACTCCCCGTACTCTGTGTATTATTTTGACTACCATTCCATTGCAATTTTGCCAGCAATTTGAGGGCCATTTTTGAGAAGATTCATCTAAATATCTGTTAAACACTTATTGATGTTAATTCTGATGTAAAAAAAAGGAATTTTGGCCCATCTAGCACCATACTAACGACACATAATGAAGTCTATGTAATGACGCTAATGGTAAATGGCGGCCATTTTGAACAATGGCCGCCATATCTTCCACAGGGCTAATCTTGAATGCCTCCATATCCAAAAATGTTTAGAATATATTAATCTACATGTGTGCCAATTTTGGTGCTTTTAGAACAATTTGAACAATTGGTCTGCTATGCCGCAGGACTAATAAGGAACAATGGCGGACAGACAATGGTGTTTATATGTATCGATATATCTATTTATGTGGAAGTGACGCGTCGTATAATGAAAGCAGATCACACAAAAAGGGGGAAAAGAAAATAGCACAACAAAGGCGAGGAACAGGGGGGGCGGGGTAAAGGGGGGATGGGGCTGCTTCGTTCGTTGACATACGTACTTTTTAGCTCACCTGGAACAAAGTTCAGGTGAGCTTATGCGATGGCGCGTCGTCCGTCCGTAAACACTTGCAACTTATTCTGCGAAACCGCTGATGAGATTTTGACCAAATTTGGCACAAATTGTATTTGTTGTGTTCTGTCTAAAGTTTGTTCAGGGCAATAAAAATAAGTCGGGGTCTCAGGGGGTCAAAGTGGATCCACGTTTGACCCCAAAATAGGTATTTGCTTTTTCCCTGAAACTACGCACACTATTTCGATGAAACTTCCCCACAACCTTCACCACCCGTGATGTACAAATGTTTGTTGAAGGCATTAGTAAAGGCGGTAAACTGGGTGGGTGGGAGTGGACCCCAAAATAGGTATGTTTCTGGTTGTTTAAAGTCTTATGATTATGTTCGTATGATTCTCCCTGCTGCCCTGTCTTCCAAGGACCATTAAAATTGGTTTAAAATACCTTTAGTCAGTACAGTATACGGGTTATTCTACCAGGTGAGCACCAGAGGTGCCTCCGAGGGCACATTATTAAAAACATATATTTAAATGTATGTTTAAATGTATTTAAATGTATGCGTAGGGGGGGGGGGGGAGGTGTGTCAGAGGTGCCTCTGACACACCTTCAACAGCTCTCCCTATCTCTTCCACCTCTTCCACATCTTACCCTACTCCTCCTCCCCCCTGTTCTGTATCTGATGCTCCCCCTTCCTCTTCATTAACGGTATGGACCTCAAACATCCGGGGCCTTCGTTCAAACTTAACTGATCTCTCCATACAGGTTGCTTCTGTCAAACCAGACGTGATCTGCTTAACAGAAACTTTCCTCCTTTATGATGTCTCTGATTCCATAGTATCTCTCCCGGGCTACTCCCTCCTCCGGTATGATAGACCTGAGCCTCGTCCTGGAGGCGGGGTTGCTATCTTTATCAAAAACTCTCTTCCTCACTCGCCCTGCACTGCACTCTCTCCACCTCACCCCCAGGAATACCTCTGGCTACGGCTTCCCCTCCGCTCCCTCCTCTTGTTCATATGTGTGTTGTACCGTCCACCAAACAGTGATGACTCCATCTACATCTCGCTGTCTGATGATATGGACCAACATCTATCTACTCATCCCAACTCTCTTCCTCATATGTGGTGATTTCAACTGTCATCATGCCAGTTGGCTGGGTGTGGGTACCTCTCTCACCAGCCATGGCTCCTCAGCAAAGGACTTCTGCGACTCACTGGGACTGACACAATCTGTCAATTTCCCGACCCGGATCTCAGTCAACGGAACATCTTCTCTTCTGGACTTGGTTATGACTAACTTCCCTGAAAATGTCTGCTGCTCTTCTTCTGCTCCGATCGGATCATCTGATCATGTCCTTGTTAAAGTGGACATCTCTCTGACCATCCTCAAGGAGCCTGCTCAGCGTCGACGAGTCTGGCATTTCACTCAGGCCAACTGGCACGGTCTTCAAGCAGCCATCAATCATCTGGACTGGTCTCCCATCTCTACCACCTCTGACATCAACTCATCCTGGGAATTCTTCCAAAGTAAATTGCTCTCTCTCATGCACAGATTTATCCCATCTCGTCTTCAGTTGTCATACCCTTCCTCCCGTCCATGGTACACGGAATCTTGTGGTGAGGCTGTTGCCCAGAAACAACTTGCCTTCGTCTCCTGGAAAGCAAATCCAACGGAAGGAAATCTCATTTCCTTTCACAAAGCCCGAAACAAGTGTGTGTCCACCCTCAGGAGAGCCAGGAAACAATATATCTCCGTTCTCAAGACCGAACTCTCTTATCTGTCTCCCTCTTCCAAATCCTGGTGGCGTCTGGTCAAATCCGTTTCTGGTGTTTGTTCCCCCTCCATCCCCTCCCTTACCTCAAATGGCTACACAGCTGACTCCGCACGTGAAAAAGCTGAATGCCCCAACTCTGTGTTTGCCTCTAAATCTTGTGTCCCAAACCCATCCCTCTCTGTACCCACCATACCCAGTCGTACCCTGCTGCTCCTGGACTCCGTGTCCTTTCTTCCTGACAAGGTGGAAAAGTTTCTGTCAACCCTCGACTCTGATTCTGCAACTGGACCCGACGGCATCAGCCCACGGGTCCTAAAATCCTGCTCTGCTGCTCTATCTCACCCTCTCTCTGTTCTCTTCACCCTCTCTTTTGCTCAAGGTCAACTGCCATCTGCTTGGAAATCAGCCAACATCACCGCTTTGCACAAAAAAGGTGCAAAAACAGATCCTAGCAACTACAGACCAATCAGCCTTCTCCCAATTATCAGCAAAGTCATGGAATCCATCATTGCTTCAGATATGAAATCTTTCCTCTTCTCCAATGGCTTGATCTCTGATCATCAATTTGGTTTCAGACCAGGTCACTCTACTCTGGACATGCTGCTTCTGCTGTCTCAACAATGGATGGAGGTCCTCAATGCCAAACAGGAAATTAGAGCTGTCTCCCTCGACATATCACGTGCCTTCGACACGGTCTGGCACCCCGCTCTGCTCACCAAACTCTCCTCCTTTGGTATCCATGGAAATCTCCACGCATGGCTGGCGGACTTCCTCTCTAGTCGTCGTCAACGTGTGGCCCTGAATGGGTTTCTCTCATCTCCTCTTCCTGTTCAGGCTGGAGTTCCCCAAGGCAGTGTTCTGGGCCCCGTGCTTTTTCTGGTCTTCATCAATGATCTCTCTGACTCTCTCGAAAATCCTCTCTATCTCTTTGCTGATGACTCCACTCTCTGCCGCTCCATTCCTCTTCCCTCAGATCGGCAGTCTGCTGCCTCCTCACTCTCTGAAGACCTGGACAAAATCACAGACTGGTCAAACAAGTGGAACATGTCTTTCAATCCTGACAAATCTCACACTCTTACTATGTCTCTCCGAAAAGATCGACTGGACAACCCTCCCATCTACTTTCTCAACAATCCTCTCCAAAAAGTTCTGTCGCTCAAGATTTTGGGTCTCACTATCTGCCATGATCTTTCTTGGGAAAACCGCATTTCCAAGCTGGCCTCCAAAGCCAGTCGCCGACTGGGCATCCTCCGTCGTGCGAAGTCCTTCCTTGGCACACCTGAGCTCCTCACCACATACAAGGCTTTCATCCGCAGCTCAATGGAATACTGTTCTCACCTATGGGCCGGTGCTCCTGCCTCACACCTAGCTCGGCTTCACGCTGTTGAAACCAAAGCTTTCAGAATTATTGGAATCTCCCGCGATGAAGCTAACTCTGAGGGCCTTTCACTCACTCAACGCAGGCAGGTAGGTGGCCTTTCTGTCTTCTACCGACTCCTCTCCGGCCTTGCACCCCGAGCTCTCTCTGTGGTCTGTCCCCCAAATATTCCTACAGGTCGCACAAGATCTGCCAGCAACCCTCTGATGGTTAAACGGCCGAAATCTCGGCTCTCTGCTCACCTTCACTCTTACATTCCTCTTTTCTCCCGCCTCTGGAACAAACTCCCTCACTCCCTTCAATCCCACTCCTCCCTCCAGGTCTTTAAAACAGCTGTTCACCACCATCTCTTATCTTCCCCCATCCAAAACCTTGATCTTTTCTACCCCCGCTAATTCACCCCAGATCCACCTTGTTTGAAATTCCAACTTCTTTCCTGGAAGTCCTGGCAGTGTCCATATGTTTTATACCTCTCCCACCGCCCCCTTCCCATGCCCCCCCCCCCCAAAGCCCTCGCCCTCTCTCAGATCTCTCGATGTCTCCATGTCTCTCGGTCCCTGCTCTCAAATGTTGTGTTTGTGTCCTTCCCCCTCTCTCCCCATCTTGTCTACCGCTCCCGATGTTATATGTTTTATGTGTCGGTTTGTCTTTCTGTGTGATTAATGTTCGCTCTTTCACGAGCCTCGATCTTGTATTTAAAAAAAAAAAAAATGCCGATATTAAAAAAAGAAAAAATTTATGATTTTAACTAAAATTAAATTTATTTAAAAATTAAATTATAAATTTAATCATAAAAAACTTAGGGTGGGGGGGGTGCTGGAGATCGCCTTACCCTCCTCTGAGAGTGGGGAGGTGGGATGCTAGAGATCGCCTTATCCTCCTCTTGGGGTGAGGGGGGGGGGATGCGAGAGATCGCTTTACCCTCCTCTGAGAGTGGGGAGGTGGGATGCTAGAGATCGCCTTATCCTCCTCTTGGGGTGAGGGGGGGGGGGGGGTGAGGGATGCGAGAGATCGCTTTGCCCTCCTCCTCAGGTGGGTGGGGAGGGGACTAGAGATCGCCTTACCCTCCTCTTAGGGTGGGGGCGGGGATGCTCGAGGTCGCCTTACCCTCCTCTTAGGGTGGGGGAGGGGAGGGTTGCTAGAGATCTCCTTATCCTCCTCTTGGGGTGAGGGGGGGGGTGAGGGATGCGAGAGATCGCTTTGCCCTCCTCCTCAGGTGGGTGGGGGGGGGGACTAGAGATCGCCTTAGCCTCCTCTTAGGGTGGGGGCGGGGATGCTCGAGGTCGCCTTACCCTCCTCTTAGGGTGGGGGAGGGGAGGGTTGCTAGAGATCTCCTTACCCTCCTCTTAGGGTGGGTGGGGAAGGGCGATGCCAGATATCACCTTACCCTCCTCTTGGGGTGGGGGGTGGGGGGGAGGAGGAGATTCTAGATATCGCTTTACCCCCCTCTTCGGGTGGGTTGGGAGGGTTATGCTAGATATTACCTTACCCTCCTCTTAGGGTGGGGGCGGGGATGCTCGAGGTCGCCTTACCCTCCTCTTAGGGTGGGGGAGGGGAGGGTTGCTAGAGATCTCCTTATCCTCCTCTTCGGGTGTGGGGGGGAGGGGAATGCTCGAGGTCGCCTTACCCTCTGTGATAATAAAACCCTATTCAAACTGCTATTCCGCTGGTGGAAGGAGTGAAGGAGTTCTAATCTATCTTACTTGGGCGTGTGCTTGGCTAGCGTATTTAATCTGCTGCTACGAGGTGCCGCGAGATGCTGCTTTGCTTCCTGGGAGATTTGGTAAGCTGAACTGTAGTTGGATTTCGGTGTATATCGATTGAGACATGCTTTTCGCTTTATTCTGTAGTAATGGCCTTGTGCTGTGCCTTGTGTAGGTGTACGCCACGTCATTGATTTCAATAAAGCTAATTGCAACAGGTTCCAATGATCATATTTTCACTTCAATTCATTGAAATCAAAGCTTTGCTTCAACTCGCATGAGGATGGAAAAACTAATTCGCCTGGACCGCTTAAACGGAGACCCTGGGGCAAGTCATGCTGTGGACCAGCTGAATCATCGGATGAATTCCCGGCAGCTGTCTACGGATCTGGTTCCGGACATTTCCGATGCCCAGAAGCTTGGAGTCCAAACCAGCAACGTCTCCCATGTAATCGACAAATACATCGCGCAGATCCCGACGTATGACGAGGCCATGACTGCCCTAAAAAGTCCGTTCATTAAACCCCGCAGTTCCAATCATGATCGTCATATTCTGGCCAATCGCCGGCAAGGGAATTCTGACTCGCTGGATCAATTCGTCCAGGCGCTTAAACAGTTGGGGATGGAGTGCCCCATACCAGAACGCTCGGCCGCGCAAGGTACCGATGACCTGGTACGGGATGCTTTTATTACTGGTCTGCAGTCGGCTTCAATTCGTCAACGTTTGCTCGAAAACGAGACGCTGGACTTGAAGACGGCCTTGGACCAAGCCCGCGTTTTGCAAACTGCCCAAGCCATGTCTGAAACATCCGGCCGCCCTTCAGTAACTCTCAGTGCTGCAACGCTCGGAGGAACACGGAGGTTCAGAATTGAACACCGAGCTGGACCACACCCGTTGTGACGTGCGCCAACGTCACGCAACGTCACGGCTTGGCCACCGAACCGGCCACACAGCGGGTCTACATGACCTCGGGGGCCTTGTTGCAGCGATCGCGTGGAGTGTGTACTGTTACCATGATTGCCAATGATGTGATTTATACTGATGTTAAGTTCTTGGCTCTTCCTATTAAACCTGTGTGCGAATGTACTTCTGGGGCACGACTTCTGGAATAGACACAAACGTCTAGAGATGCAATGTGATGGTCCACACACGCTCTCCGTGGGCTCCGAGCCGAGTCCGATATGCGGACTTGCGGAAATTGCCGTCGAACCGCCTCCACTATTCCCGACTTTAACTGCTAATTGCCGACCCGTCGCCATGAAATCTAGACGATACTCGCAGTCAGACACGCTCTTTATTGCCGAGGAAACCAAGTGTCTTTTACAGGAAGGGATCATGGAACCCAGCCGATCCCCGTGGCGAGCTCAGGTTCTGGTTGTGAACAGCCCTACCCATCGCAGACGCTTGGTCGTAGACTACTCTCAAACTATCAATAGGTACACCCAACTCGATGCGGATTTTTGCGATGCGATGATGTCGGCATTTTAAAAATTCATTTTCTCAGCAACCCTTGGTCCGATTGACATGAAATTTTCACCATAGGAGGGCGCCTCCTGTAGAATATTTCAGTTAATATTATGACGTCACAGGTCACGTCGTACGGGCGCCATCTTGGAAAAACCTCGCACCTCTTTATTATCTCTGAAGCTACTCCATGGAAAAAATTAAGACCTGGCACATTGTCACCGACTCCCCATGGGGAATAAGATATGTTAATGATGATGGCATCACTGCCTTCGTTATGAAGTCATAATTCGACAAATACAACACATCCATCTGATAATTATTTTAAAAAATTCAGCAACTGTTGGTCTGATGGACACGAAATTTTCACCATAGGAGTGCCTCCGCCTTTATAATATTTTAATGATACTCATGACGTCATAGGTCATGTGTTACAGGCGCCATTTTGGAAAAACCGAAAAACGTTGCACCTCTATGTCTCCAAAACCGCTCTATTGAAGAAATTGAAACATGGCTCAATGTAAATAACTCCATATTGGGAATAGGTGTTGTTAACGATGACGTCATTGGTGCCATAATTATAACGTCATAATTCGACAGGGACAACGCTTAGTCTGATCAGTTTGAAATTTATTAAGCGTGATCTATGCACCACAATTATTTAGAGAATATAAATTTATGATGTCATCGCTCACGTGGTCCGGCAGCCATATTGGATCAAAAAAAATGTTCAAAAACAGAAGAGTTGGCTCACACCAAGTTGACTGCGCAGGGTAGGTATTCTATGAATACCATCTTACTATAATTAAGCAAATGTCCGTCCGTCTTTGCGTTGGAAGCTACCGCAAAAATGGCTGAGCCGATCGCAACGATATTTTTGGCAGGTAATCCAAGGACCCCCTGGAGTAAACAGTGATGTGGCTTTTGTTGAAATTATATGTACCAGGAGAAAGTAGATCGACTCCTGAAGAACTCTTCCAATATAAACGTGCGGCTCTGAAGTAACACGGCAGGTGTGAAAAGCGACTGAGAAACAGGTGTAGCGGCCGCTTCCGTGTTACAGATTTGGTGCGCAATCTTCACACATAAACGTGCGACTGAGAAAGACGCGTGGCGGCCACTTCCGTTTTGCAGAATTCGATCTTTTTTCAAAATGGCCGCCATGTACTGTTAAGATTTTGATAATTTGCATGTGACATGATTCAACGGATGTTGATATGAATCGTTTAAAATTTTAAAAAGCCTTCAATTTCTGATATTTTGCCTTTTCATTTGGGCTCCCCAATTGAAGCTCTTCCCATAGCGGGGGCCAAAGCCATATTCAGAAGTTCACCAAAATCAAATATTAAATAATTCTCGGATCCGAATTCATTTTCAGATCTTCACTAAAATAAAATATTAAATAATTATCGTATCCGAATTCATATTAGTGGAGCGGATAAGTGCAAAAGTTGTGCACTTCTGGCAGAAAGCATGAAATTTGGCACACGGGGGTTTTCGAGTATGCTAAATTCAATAAGAAGAGGAGGCAAGTCGTAAAATGATTGCTTCCGGTTAAAAATGGCGGATTTCAAAATGGCTGGCAAGTAAACCGATAAAAACGTGTATCTCATATATTGGTTACATAGCGATGTGTTTGCAAAGCCAAAATAAGTAACATATCATTATGCCAACTCTACATTGCTTCTGCACACTAAGATTTACATTTAGTGCTGGCTGAAAGAGCATGAAGGCATATGGATAATGCTTACATCTGCACGCCTATAAAATTGAAACAATTGGTACAATATCGACACAATTTTTTAAATTAAACATGATTGATTTTACATAGTATTATGTTGAATAATATCACTTGAACTGTGAAAATACATTGCAACCTTAACGCTTATCTAATATCATTAAAATATAGAAATTGTCCGCAACAAATATGGTAGCTTAATGAGAAATACATTATATACACGTAAACGTCCAGTGTTCTCAGTCCATGGAACATTGGCCTGCACATAAACACAACTGGGTACACGTAAGGCTTGCTTTAGAACATTTGCACCTCCTAGAGCAGCTCTTTTTGCACTGACATTTTATAAGTTCGCGGCACGCTTTCGATGCTTCCGGGAGAGTTGTCCACAGGGGTGTCCAGCTGTCATCGGTGTCTGTCATCCAGCCCCTTTCCTCTGGTGATGGTAGAGTTGGACTTGGGACAAGTGCTTGTCCCCAAATATGACCAGCTTGATACGCAGCCGGCTTTACGTGTTGCTTCAGGGCGCCGGCTGTTGGAGGAATGTTCTCAATCTTCCGATTACCGTAGGCAAACAGTTTTGTTTTTTTTGTATACTGAATCGAGGCTCGTGAAAGAGCTAACATTTACTTCACAAACAAATCGACCAGACAAACAAAATACACAAAAAGAGGGAGCGGAAGACAAGATGGGGAGAAAAGGGGAAGCACACAAACACAACATCCGAGAGCAGGGAGATGTGTGGAAGGGAGAGGGCCCGGGGGGAGGAGGCATGGGAAGGGGGGGGGGAGGGAGAAGTATAAAGCACAAGGACACCAAGGACTTCCAGGACAGAAGTTGGTATTTCAAAAAGGGGAATTGGGGTGAAATTAGCAGGGGTAGAAAAGATCAAGGTTTTGGATGGGGGAAGATAAGAGATGGTGGTGAACAGCTGTTTTAAAGACTTGGAGGGTGGTGTGGGATTGAAGAGAGTGAGGGAGTTTGTTCCAGAGGCGGGACAAAAGAGGAATGAAGGAGTGAAGGTGAGCAGAGAGTCTTGATTTTGGCAGTTTAACCAAAAGAGGGTTGTAGGCAGATCTTGTGCGACCTGTAGGAATATTTGCGGGACAGAGCCCAGAGAGAGCTCGGGGGGCAAGGCCAGAGAGGAGTCGGTAGAAGACGGAAAGACCACCAACCTGCCTGCGGTGAGTGAGTGAGAGGCCCTTGGAGTTAGCTTCATCGCGGGAGATTCCAATGATTCTGAATGCTTTGGTTTCAACAGCGCGAAGGCGAGCTAGGTGTGAGGCAGGAGCACCAGCCCAGAGGGGAGAGTAGTATTCCATTGAGCTGCGGATGAAAGCCTTGTATGTGGTGAGGAGCTCAGGTGTGCCAAGGAAGGACTTCGCACGACGGAGGATGCCCAGTCGACGACTGGCTTTGGAGGCCAGATTTGAAATGTGGTTTTTCCAGGAAAGATCATGGCAGATAGTGAGACCCAAATGATGTTGACGAGCCTCGTTGACCGTTTTCAACGATGAAGTCCTACTGTAAAGCAGCACGAAATACCTCTCCAATTCGCTCATATCACTCTCAGATACCTCGCTAGGTGTACGAGACAGGTTGTTGAAGACATGTCCAAGATGTGGAAGAGAGCGCCAAACATCCCACGCTGTCTTCTTCCCTACACCGTGGACGAATGAGATGGTGTCACATCCCGATACAGCATGCAAGAACAGCAAACCCCCCAACCGCTCAGCTCCCAAATTAGCCGCAATGCTGTGGGCTGGAATATACCGAAACTTGGTTCCATGACCAAACGCCAACCAAAGCTCACATCCACCCAGGACACTGGCTGTTGCAATTGCCAATACCAAAACATCGGTGTCAGTCGCTTGAATTAGAATGTGCCGATACCCCAGATGATATGCATGTGAGGCATGCAACAACATTCTGGAATCTGCTTCTTCATGGGTGCAATTTTGGATGGCCGATATCTCGTATTCAGATGTCGACACTATGATTTCGCCATCTGTGGAGAGTATTACCTTGCCTTCTGGGACAGTTGTGGATTTAATTTCATTGGCCAAGAACGTGAACAATTCGGTTTTGTTTGAATCAACTCGTAGAAATTTCGCCCAATTTCCAGGCACGATTGTGTTTCCAGCAACCCGGACAGCTGTGCCATCACCACGACTCTGCCTGACATGCGATTTCAAGCTATTAGTTTTGTAGACATCCCAAACCACATCTAACCGCTTGGAGGTCTGAAGTTCTCTATGTACGTAAGGCATGAACACTCGTTGCGAATAGTCACTGAACGATTTGATTGTAACTGTGGATTTCTTTGGATCTAACGCATGTACTAAGGTGGCACCATCTATTATCTTCACCTCGAGCACGGGCATTACCACGGGATATGGAGCAAGACTTTCAAGGCAAACAAGCAAGTTCGATTTCTTGCCTTGGCCCAAGGCATTTTCTTCAGCTAGCGACGGTGGCCATGCGTGGTTTTCATGCTGGAAGAATGTTTCTAGATCCCCATCTCTGGATTGGCAAGATATGTACATTTGGAGAACAACTCAAGGTCTGTTTTCAGGCTGGCTAGTTTCGTCTTTGATGTTGATGTTTTCTTGCGTCCAGACTTGAATAGTGGTAAGTTGTTTTTGGTGATGGTGTCATAGAAAGGAGTATGCGTGCTTGCAATTCGATCGTCGACAAAGCTCTTGTACTGGGTTTTGCCAAGTTCTTCTACAGTTCGTACACCGTTAACCACTTCTTCCGACATGATTACTTTCGTGTCCAAGGAATACAATTCGTCACTATCATCTGTAAAGGGATTACCCATTCCATCAATCACGTGCACCACATTTGTCACATCAGAAACAAATGATTTCTGTGTACTGGGTATCTGTTCATGTTGACGACTGTCTGTACTCCTCGACAATTGACTGTCCTCATACTCGTTTAGAATTCTTGATACCTCCGGCCCAGCTACCATCCAACGTCACAAAGCTCCTTCGTTCTCCGTGATACCAATCGCTCCTCCTTCACCTTTGACCATAGCATTGAGGTGTTCATGAACGTGGTCATGGGCCATCGCAGAAAATTTGTGACAGGTCTTCTGTCACGAAATGTCCTTTGTAAAATTGAGATAAAGCATTCGGGCATTGTTCCTGGAGCTGCACGAGATCACAAACATGTACAGTGAGCCATCGGGAATAGTGGTAGTGGTCCAAACCGAACATCCATGGAATGATTTTACCAAGTGCTTCCACATACAATTTGAAGTTCCCCTCACGTTGTGATCGAAGAAACTGCAGGAAGAGGAGCTCTAGTTGGAAAGTTTTACTCCAGTAACAAAACTGTGGATGGTTGAGTTCCATCTGGTTACACCATTCACGAAAAGGCAAAATATCATCTGGTGCAGTAGTCTCTATTGCAGTGCTATATGATTTCATCTGCAGCATGAAGAGAGCAGCGGCTGTTACCTGGTGTGCCCACTGTGCTCTAGCTGTATCAGAACCCCTCTGCAAATTATCAGCTCGGCCTTTGGTAGTAACGTTTGCACTTGACAAAACAGCCGTCCAACCACTTCCTTCTAACCAGTCTCCCATGAGGTTGAGCATTGCCATCTCTATATGAAGGCCCCCTAGTAATACAATGTACATGTCCTCTCCATACAATGAAGGCCAAGACCACTGAACCTTCTTTGCAAGAGCATATAGTGGTTGGTCCAGTGTGATAACAGGAATTTGTCCTCGATTGACGTGTTCTGTAGATTTTTTGATGAGATCCATGCCATGTTTTACCATGGCCAACGTGTGGGCACAGTCACGGAACAAGGGCATCAGTCATATGACGGCTGGAGGACGTGGAACCGAATCTTGTAGACTTGCAAAATATGCTGACCAAGATATATTGTCATGACTATCCAGTTCTTCTTTATGAATGAGTTCACGAACTTTGGACAGCCATTGATGCTGGGTCTCATCTGCCTCCAGTAGTGTGGTATCTGGTATACGGCTGTGATATATTTGACATGTAGGCTCAGGCTTGGCCACTGGGAACTGTGCTGGTGGGACATATGTATAAGCATCTGGTAATGGTTTAATCGTTCTCGATTTACACACAGAAGTTTCACTTTGAACAACTTGCTCATTCCGCTCACGAGCAATACCAGGATTGTCATGTGTCACATGTTGCATTAGAGATAATGCAGTGCCATGAAAGGAATCTTGAGCTGATGATGACGAGGGATTGTGGTCTATATTGTCGAGGTTCCCGGTAGTATAGAGTCCGGTTCTGATTAAAGTAGGGCAAACAACACGATCTCGCTCAAATTGATCAATCACTTTATTAGCTTCGTCAGTGGATACTTGTAGTACCCTATCGTACGACACTGATATACCTTTCGCAAACATGATGTCTACCAAATCACGCTTTCTGGTCTTGTTATGGACCAGAAGACCCAAGTATAGTGGAAGTTGAGTCTCACGATCGGGATTGTGCCTTACAAGTTTAGTTTCCTTGCGAAATCGTTTCACAGCATTGTAACATAACAACTGGGACAACGATGATACGGTGCTCTGTATCTGTAGCTCTGTATAGCTCTGTACTGTGTTGCTGGCAGTTTGGCTCTTGATATTTGTACCACAGAGTATCATCTGGACCAAGGCTAGCAAGGATGACGGAAGGTTGCTATAGTGAGTATCCAGTAAAGACCCTGAGAAGGACTGTTTTACCTCAAACAACTTTCTGTGTACAATTTGTGCGGCCCTCATGAGTGTGACAGCATCACTATCTGGGTCTGCCTGACTAGCAGTAAGTATTGCATCACCTATATCATCTTTGAATGAAAGGATCACATCATTTGATTTGGTCTTGTTTGCCTCTAAGCCTGGTAATATAGCGAGGAGCTTTTCCTTGAGTATAATGGCATGAATATACCCTGGTTTATCAGCTGTGAGCTGATGTCGGCGATCCTTGTACAAAACAAAAAGATCTGCCAGTTTAAAAATCTTGTTTCGTTTCTCATCGCTCTGGTGTGCATCTTCTATGTACGAGACCAATTCTGCTAGAGCCATCGAGTCTGGCGTAATATCGCGAGCTTTGTTTGTAGTGTCTTGGTGTCGTTGATATGATCTGTACCTCGTATACAAATCAGTCATACAGATCTTGTGATATGTAGCGTCTTTAGCTGGCATGTCGCCAGAACTAAGTTTAGCGAGCAACTTTGTATCATTCAGTGCTGTCGCCATTAGCCGAACATTCTGATCGACATTCATTGTCTCTCCACAGTGATATTTGTGTTCAGTTTGTATAGGTTGATCGCAGAAGAAACATACGGTCGCGTCATCTGACTGACCGAAGGATAAGTTGCACCGAAGTTTATTTTTAACAGGCGTTGATGCTTTTGACGAAGTACCTGTGTCCTGTTTGGCATTTCGTTTCCGAACCCTGTCAATTTGTTGTTTGTTTCAGGATAGATAACATGTTTTGTGCCATTTAGCGTTATTTCTAGTAAGCGTTTCTTCAATACCAGATCCATCATCCAATCTGGCAATATTCATGGAGAATGGAACAGCGTCTAAATCCTTCAATGCGTGGAGATTCTCTGATAAAGTCTGGTATCCTATAGATCTGTAGGACACATTGCGGTTCCTCTTTGGATCTACCAATACTTCGGTGCTGGCTTCTTGACATAGAACACACAGTGACCAGTCTGTGCCTTGACCTGGTGTGTCTGGTAACACGAGCTTGATTTTCTTTGACATCACTTCAGTGTAGCATGGAGACTACCACCAAACACCAAACCCTGGAAAGATAGAACACACCTCAATCAGTACAGATGAATACTATTCATAGACTTCAACATCATTTATCATTTATGTTATGCAAATATAAGATAATAACCAGTGGACTGTTCGAACCATATATCCACTGTACCAAACTGAAGAGAAAAACAACAACACAAGTTGTTTTTACCACATTTTAATGACCATGGCACTTTCACTAAACATACCAACGGCGCTGTTAGCTCACCAACGTTATGTCAAAATTAACGTGATGACAAAATTAAAACGTCACAAAAATTCATGGTGTGATATTAATGAAAAATATTGTGTCAATATGGTGTCAGTTGTGTCAATTTTATAGGCGCGCAGGGTTGAACGTTATTAATATGCCTTCAGGCCCTCACTGGTACCAAATGTACATCTTGATATGAAGAAGCAATGTACAGTTAATAATAATGATATTCTAGCTATTTTGGTTATGCAAACACATTGCTATATGCCCGATATATGAGATACACGTTTTTTATCGGTTTACTTGGAGGCCATTTTGAAATCCGCCATTTTTAACCGGAAGTAATCATTTTACGACTTGCCTCCTCTTCTTATTGAATTCAGAATACTCGAAAACCCCCGTGTGCCAAATGTCATGCTTTCTGCCAGATGTGCACTACTCTGGTGTTTTTTGGCACATATCCGCTCCACTATATTAACCCTTGTGCGTTATATAAACTATAGTAGATCTACAATCATATGCGTTCAGTTACTTGTCGAATTATGACGTCATAATGGAGGCACCTATGACATCATCATTCACATACGTTATTATGCATGGAGAGTTTTTTTTACAATGAGCAATGTCTCGATCTTGTCTGCACAACACTTTTGAAGATATTGAGGTGCAATGTTTTTCGTTTTTTTCCAAGATGGCGCCCGGACCACGTGACATATGACGTCATAATTTTAATTAAAAGATTCTACAGGCCGAGGCGTTCCTATGGTGAAATTTTCCTGTCAATCGGTCCAACGACTGCAGAGAAAATGATTTTTAAAGGAAAAAAAATCTGGAAAATGGCATTGCCACAATCATTCACATGGCCTGAGTAGAAGATGCCTAGAGTTTCTTCTTCTTCCAAAAATAACTTCTGGCTTCCAGACCACACAAGCAATCAGGTTGAAGTTTTCAACACTTATTCCTGTTGATGACAGCTACATTACAGCTACATTGTCTTGATGACCGCTACATTGCTTCAGGTCAATCAATGAAGCAGTTCAAGAGTAGGATTCAAAGATTTTCAATCAATTATATATTTCTGTCAAACCATGTAACTTGACACAAATTTCAAAAGACCATTTGAGCTTCCCGACCTGGGGAACATATGTGTAAAGTTTCCACTTGATATCTTCAAAAATCAGGGAGGAGATGGGTTTTAAGTTTCATGCTTCAAAACGTCAGAACTCTCAAACCATGTGACCTATGACGCTGAACTTTATGCCGTCATGGGTATGCGATCATGCATGCAAAGTTTGGGCTCGATCTGTTCAGCCGTTTTGGAGGAAAAGGGTTTTTAGTGTTTTTCATGAGAAACAATATGGTGGCCAAAGCATGTGACCTATGACGTAAAAAAAATTTGGATTCTGATTTTTTATTCACTTGCGTCATGCACAAAAATATTATATTCGTGGCATCAAGGGTTAAATTTGTTGAATTCTAACCTCATAATGTTAGCACTTTTAATAACCTAAATAAACATCTTTTTTGTCCCAATGCACAGTTCTTTACAATGAGCCATGGCTCCATTTTTACCCTGCGCTCACGAAGCGAAAAGCGTGGTTAAGCATACAAGTGCGTACGTACGTGTCTGCATTTTAATAATTCATTTTTTCGGCAACTGTTGGTCCGATTGTCATGACATTTTCACCATAGGAGGGCCTCATCTTGTGGAATTTTTAAAATGATAATTATGGTCATATGTCACGTGGAACAGGCGCCATCTTGGAATAAATCGAAAAAAGGTTGCACCTCTATATCTCTGAAACATGGCTCATTGTCAAGTACTCTGCTTAGGGAATAAGATTTGTTAATGATGATGTCATTGGTACTTTAATTATGACGTCATAATTCGACAAGTACAACCCTTGATTCAATCAGTATGAATTTTTTTCTCTGCAATTCTTGGTCCAATTGCCACCAAATTTTCACCGTCGGAGGGCCTCCTCCTTTAGAATATTGTAATGATTATTATGACGTCATAGGTTACGTGGTACAGGCGCCATCTTGGAAAAACTTCACACATCTATATCTCTGAAACCACTCCATGGAAAAAATTGAGACCTGGCTCGTTGTCACCGACTCCCCATGGCGAATAAGATTTGTTAATGATGATGTCATCAGTAACTTTGGTATGACGTCATAATTCGACAAATACAACATAGTGTAGGAGCATCTGGAATCCCGTGGGCATTTAATGGTTAAAGTAAACCACCTATCTAATTATCTTTATTAGACCCCAACCAACCACAAAATACTTGGTGGCCATCTCAAATATGTGTCGAACACCATATTATGACGTCATCAAGATGGCCGCCATGAAAACGATGCTTGAAATCAGATTTTCAGTCATAACTTTGAAACTACTCAACCAAATTTAATGATGTTGGGCTCAAAATGCTCAGAATGATGCTGCAGAAATATCTATACTGTTTTCACATAATATTCTACCAACAAAAAATAATATTTGTCTCAAAAATGAATAATTTTTGTATTTTTTGTATGTATTAAAATATAGTACTATACTGGAAAGATAACATGAAATGATTTTGTTTTTATAACATTGAAATTTATCGACAAAATATATTTTAAATGCAACTACGTAAGAACAGCTCTTGGCACAAGTACTATACAATAAAATATAGTAGGTAATGTGTACCCAGTATTCCCTATTGGAGGTGGGAGAAAGGGGTTCATAAACGTCGGGAGATGGAGTTTGACGTCCCACTCCCTCCATGCATTATACTAATATATTTGTCCAATCAATTGAGACATATACATGCAGATGTATGAACATTTAATAAACTGATATACTCGAAAACATTGCATTTCCCAAGTCAAGCCAAGCCTTCAGTCTAGCTCTAGACTGTAACAATAACGTAAGAATGACTGTAACAATAACTTAAGAATAAAGTGGTAAACATAGGTATACTGAATAATTTAAAAGTAACATAATAACAACTGATGAAAAAAAAACAATACTCAAACAAACAAAATAATAACATAACATACATATACATTGTGTTAAAAATATATATCCATAGTATTTGGACTATAAACCAAATACATACCCAAAAGAAATACATAATATAATTCAGTAAAAATAAGATATAGTGTACATTATGAAGAGGTGGAATGACCAGATAAAACGTGACATCAAATAAAATATATTTTTAACTTAACAAACAAAAGGTTTAAGTACAGCACTTTGATTGGAGTATCACTATTTGGTGATAACACAAAACTAGACACAAATTGTTTTTGCATGACTTGGAAATTGATTTGTATTCCAATAATGACAAGAAATTGTTAGATTTAATTTAATCAGTGACATTATATAGAAAACCAACACTCGGTCATTGGTGTGGCAAAATAATTTAATAATAATCACCAATAATGTTTCATCGATGTAGGATTCATTTTTAGACTTTTATAGATATTAATAGTTATGGTCATCCAACAGCTAAACCCATGGTAATACTGGAACTGATAAGCATAAAAGAATGTGGGGGGCGAACTAATAACTCAGAAACATGTTAGATCAGTTCATCCTCAGTGTCTTCATCATCCTCACTGGCTGCATCCACTTCCATATTTTCACAACCATCAACACAATATTACAAAGTTCAGTGCATTTTAGTCCTGCATTTCTGCACTTGCAATGCCTTGTAGTACCACACTTCGTAGTAGCACAGCCACACTTTATCAAGTGAATTACTGACTCAGGTGCTGGGAGTTGTGTAGATGTTATTTCCACCCAGTGCCCATTGACCATATCCCACCCATAATCCTGAGGTGATGGAATGTTGGCATGGACATTTTTGTCATTGCTCCAGATCATTGCTTGGTAATGTGCTCTCAAGATTGAATGTTTCAGTGCATCTTTGGTTGGTGGCAGTTTTTCAGACTGGGCTTGTTTCTTCTTGAATAACCACCACCTCAAGTCTTTCACCTCATCTATCTGTGTTTGAGGAAGAAACAACTGGCACACATACTGCTCCAGTGCCTTCATCGTGTCCTCTGTTGGTTTGAGAGTCTTGCCTAAATTGCGAAAGGCTGAAATGGTTTCTTCACTGGAGTTCTGAAATACCTTCTAGCATGTTCGCTTTCCCTTGCCTGCAAAGCTAGCAGTGATGTCAGCTCCTGTAAAGGAGTGGCATCCAGGAAGGGCAGCAACTTTGTCACTGCCGAGAGCATCACATATCGGTCCTAGAGGAATTGATCTGTGCTCGTCTTTAGCTCCTGCTATGAATGATGAATCTTTACATAATTCTGGGTAACGTCTGAGAGCAAGGATAGGAACATCAGTGTCCGGTGAATGAATGTATATCCTAGTAGCTCCACGAGCTGTTGCATCAAGGGCATGCAGCAGTAACTTTGTGTCAGCCTCTTCCTGTTCACTTTCCAGGTAGCTCATGTCCCTGTGTGTTGCTTTACATTTGTCTCCCCAGGCCACAACAAGCTTCATTCCATTTTTGGTGCCTTGCTGAAGAGATTATTGTGCCAGGTAGTTTGAGAGCTCCATCTTTGTGTTTGTATGAGAGAGTCGTTTCTTTCGGGGCGCTTGTGCAATGTTTGTATTGTCCATTATGTGGTAAGCAACTTGTTGAGTGCCACCTTGCCTTCTTTCTCGCTCAGTTGTTTTCAATGACCGGCAGACATCATATCTGTAAAATACCAGATGCACTTCATCATATTTCTGTTGGTTGAACTTGTTAAAGACAAGTGTTGTGAAGTAAAGTCCAGAGATCTGAACACAGCTTTATCCTTTCCGGCTTCGGCATTGATTGAACTTCTGCCATGTCATCTCTAAGGGCAACCTTCATTTCTGTGATTGGGTGCTCAGCTACTTAAGCATTTACCTCTGGTAAGGCTTTGGGGGCATCTTCAACGATTTTCATAAGATTGCTCTTAGCTGAACAGTGCAGCATTGTACCATCTTCAGCAAACAGAGCCCTTGGCAGTAAATTCATGTTTCCCAATTTCATCTTTCAAGTTTATGTCAGACCTCGACTTTGACCCAACGAGCATGTGGGCAAAGAGTGATCGGTCTTCCTGAAGTTCAACTATTTTCTGTCTTGCTTTGACTGCTACTTTTTCTCAGTGTGTTTCCATGTTTGTAGCTTTCTCTTCTTCATCGAATCCCAGAGATTTACTTCACCAATTGTGAATCTCTTTGACACAAATTCATCAAACAGATCCTGGCCAATTTCATTCCTGTTGCCGAGGTCATTCTTGATATTCTCTGGCAAGACTGATTTTGTAGCAAAGTTAAATAGATCATTACAGTCTTCAGTGAATGGATTTGTAAAACCCCTCAGAGTTTGGACAAGATTTACCAACATTTTTTTTTTATTTGTAATGTGTTTAGGGAGTGTGATGTACAGAAAACAGTATAAACAGTTCAGTAGCTTCATTCTGAACATTTTGACCCCAACATCTTTAAATTTGATTGAGTAGTTTCATAATTATGATTTTAAGCATCGTTTTATGGCGGCCATCTTGATGACGTCATAAAATTGTGTTCTACACGTTTTTGAGATGGCCACCAAGTATTTTTTAGTTGTTTGGGGTCTAATAAAGATAATTAGATAGGTGGCTTGCTTTAACAATTAAATGCCCACGGGACTTTTTAAACTACCATATACTTCCTGACTAACACTTATCCATCCGATCATTATAATTTTTTTCCCCAGCAATTGTTCGTCTGATGGACAGGGAATTTTCACCATAGGAGCACCTCCTCCTTTAGAATATTTTAATGATAATCATGACATCATAGGTCATGTGTTACAGGTGCCATCTTGGAAAAACCGCAAAACGTTGCACCTCTATATCTCCAAAACAGCTCTACGGAAAAAATTTAAACGTGGCTCATTGTAAATAACTCCATATGGGGAATTGGTGTTGTTAACGATGACGTCATTGATGCCATAATTATGACGTCATAATTCGACAGGACAACGCTTAGTCTGATCAGTTTGAAATGTATTGAGCATGATCTATGCCACAATTATTTAGAGAATATAAATGTATGATGTCATCGCTCACGTGGTCTGGCAGCTATATTGGATCAAAAAAAACAAACCTTCAAAAACAGAATAGTTGGCTCACACCAAGTTGACTGTGCAGGGTAAGTATTCCATGAATACCATCTAGTTTTCCATTGAGCCGTTTCTGAGATATAGAGGGGTGTTGAAGTTGTTGGTTGTTGAAGGGGAAAGTTGAAGGTGTTTTTCCAAGATGGCGCCCATACCATGTGACCTATGATGTCATAATTGGCAGAATTTTTTTTACAGGTCTAGCCAATCACTTGTTGAAAATTTAGTGCCAATCGGACCAACAGTTGCAGAGAACGTTGATTTTAATATTTTTTAAAAAGAATATTTATTATTACTTTATAATTCCCCGGTGTGCATATTTGTGTCTGAGTGGAGGATCCGCAATGTAGGAATTGCAATTAGTTTACTTCAATTTTTATTTTGTCTTGCGTTTATTTATATTAAATCATTATTGTGGCATTTTTCATTTATTGTGTTCGTTTATTCGTTGTGGTTTCGGGAACAAGCAAGTGTGCTTCCATTCAGGTAAGCTCCATCGCTGCCTTCCATCCCGTGCATGCGCTGAAAATAACCGCCAAGATTTCGGGAGTTTGCCTCGGGAGTAAAAATGATCGGACATTTGTCACCTAGTGGTCATAATCGCTGGGCGACAGGACAATATAAAGGACACAAACAACAAGCACGAACAATTAATGTAACGTGTTAGATATGGTGATGTAGTAGCCTCTGGGTAAAATGGTGGGAAAACCAGGAATTTATTTATTTATACGTCTTTAAACCTTTTAAATTAAATTCCATACTTGAAAAATGTAGAACACAAATCACCTTCATAATACGACCAAGAGCTTCTTTTTTTCTTCTTTTTTTTGTATACATAGTCGAGGCTCGTGAAAGATCTAACATTTATCACACATACAAATCAAACAGACAAACAAAAAGTATACAAAAAGGTGAGCGGTAGACAATATGGGGAGAGAAGGGGAAGCACATAAACACAACATTTGAGAGCAGGGACATCGGGAATGTGTGGGAGGGAGAGGGCTTGGGGGGAGGCGGCGTCGGAAGGGGGTGGGGTGGGAGAAGTATAAACACAAGGACACCAAGGACTTGCAGGAAAGAAGTTGGTATTTCAAAAAAGTGGATTTGGGGTGAAATTAGTGGGGGTAGAAAAGATCAAGGTTTTGGATGGGGGAAGGTAAGAGATGGTGGTGAACAGCTGTTTTAAAGTCGTGGAGGGGGGAGTGGGATTGGAGAGAGTGAGGGAGTTTGTTCCAGAGGCGGGAGAAAAGAGGAATGAAGGAGTGAAGGTGAGCAGAGAGTCGTGATTTTGGCAGTTTAACCAAAAGAGGGTTGTAGGCAGATCTTGTGCGACCTGTAGGAATATTTGCGGGACAGAGCCCAGAGAGAGCTCGGGGGGCAAGGCCAGAGAGGAGTCGGTAGAAGACGGAAAGACCACCAACCTGCCTGCGGTGAGTGAGTGAGAGGCCCTTGGAGTTAGCTTCATCGCGGGAGATTCCATTGATTCTGAAAGCTTTGGTTTCAACAGCGTAAAGACGAGCTAGGTGTGAGGCAGGAGCACAAGCCCAGAGGGGTGAACAGTATTCCATTGAGCTGTGGATGAAGGCCTTGTATGTGGTGAGGGTGAGGAATTGTAGTAAGATAAACTTTTAACAACATTCGTGGCATAAACAAATTTTAAATCCGGATGTGAAGTTCCATACGGCTGGGTGAATACAATTACGAATTCAAAATTGTAATTGTATTCACTCAATTCCAGTAATTCATTGATACTTTAACAAAATGATTAACACGATTAACGTTTAATGATTTCACATTACGATTGCATGTATCAAACCCGCTCATTGCCGTCATCTGTCCACTTCCGCATTTGCGGCAGGTTCGTAATTCTCTTCAAAATCTAAACAGTATTTGTAGAATTTCAATAAAAGCCACATCACTGTTCATATCGGTAAATATTATTCCATCATGTTTGGAAAAACTGGAAAATTGGGGGAAAAAATTGGAAAAACAATATAGCCTATTTTACTCCAAGGAGTCCCAGGAATACGCACTGAAAATATTGCTGTGATCGGTTCAGCCGTTTTTGCGGTACCTTCGAACGGACAGACGGACATTTGGTGAATTATAGTAAGATCATGTGCTGTGCTTAGATATACTTAAAGGAATAGATAAACATTGGAAATCTGTGCAAAGATGAAACTCAATATTACTTTTTTTTAAACCATGAAACTGTTTTTCCAGGCATAGTGGAATGTTTGGATTCTTTGTCCTAAAATGCTTATCTTTATGGCTTATGCTGAAATGTATACCAGATGCTTTTCCTCGCCTGCTTGTCTGAATACCTGACCTCTTGTTCAAACCATCATTGCTCAGCCAGATGCCCCAAAGCCCAGAAGAATTTATTTGGTCTCCCCAAACCCTATATAAGACAAGATGCAGAGTGAATCGGGCAGAAGACCTGCTCGATATGTTGTAGGGAGCCTGTTTGAGGACGCCGGCATAGTACTGTTAAACTGTGTTGTAATCCTTATTATATTTCAGTGAGGCTTCTCCATTGAATTAAATCATGACATTGTTCTTGAGGAATAGACATTCTATTTGGTGTACACCCAACCACAACAGCATCCTCCATCATGTGAAGTCCTTCGGTGGCACTGCTGAGCTCCTCACCACCTACAAAGCTTTCATCCACAGTTTGATGGAGTACTGCCCTCCCCTTTCGGCTGTTGCTCCTGCATCATACTGTGCAGCTTCACACTGTAGAAACCAAGGCTTGTAGGATTGTTGGGATCTCCCATGATGAATCTGATTGTGAAGGCCTTTCACTCTCTCTCACCGCAGGCAGGTTGGCAGTTGTTCTATCTTCTACCAACTCCCCTCCCGCATTGCACCCCTTGCTCTGCCTGTGTGTGCTCTGTCCCCAAAATATTCCCGCAGGACACAAAATGTCTGCCAGTAAACCTCTCTGGTGAAAGTACCACAAATCAAGTCGTCCCTAACCTTTTTGTTCATCATGGGTATTCAATTATGCATGCAAAGGTTGGCCTCGATCTGTTCAGTCGATTCAGACGAAAATGGGTTTTTCGTGGTTTTTAAGGCTTTTCCGTTTAAACAATATGGCGGCCAAACCACGTGACCTATCTATCCTCTTTGGGCCAAGTGGCCCATAAGGCTGCAGTGCGTACTTTCCAGCCTGCCCTGTTTCTGGCTATCGGCTTGGCTTAATTCCAGGATCTCCATCCATTCTCTTTTCTTTATTTTTGCACTGTTCTTCTCTAGGTTGTTCTAGGATGTTGTGGCGGACACAAAAGCCCACTGGCGTGGTGACATCAATCCGTGCACCAAGTGGGCGGTGGCCACGCCAGAGGGGTAGGCGTGGCCTCATGATATACACCGGGCGCGCAGCCCGGAGCGCGCCAGTGTTACAGTGAGCTCCTGAAATAAAGACGCTTATAAGTTACCCCTTGTCCGCTTCCTCCTTGCTCGCAAGCAGCGCGCGTAACACCGCGCTTTACTGGTGACCCCCTTGACGTTGGATCTGCCGGAGCGATCCTTCCACATGCGACGCCATTGCCATGGCCAACTTCATCAAACTTCCCGAATTTTGGGAGGCTCAGGCCGAAGTCTGGTTCGTCCAGGCCGAAGCCCAATTTCAGCTTTGGCACCTCACCGGCGATGACACGCGCTATTGCCACGTCGTCGCCTCCCTCGGGCCCGGCACGGCCGCTCAAGTTGTGTCCGTCCTTCGCCACCCACCGGATGGCCACAAGTACGAGGCACTCAAGCGGCTACTCCTAGCCACGTTCGGCCTCACGGACGACGCACAGGCCGACCGCCTCCTGGATCTCCCCGAGCTCGGTGACACGTGCCCGTCGGTCCGAATGGACCATATGCTGTCACTGTTGGGCGACGAAGCCCCCGGTTCTCTATTCCGGGCGCTTTTCCGTCGCCAACTTCCAGCGCAGGTTCGCCTCGCGTTGGCCGGGACCGGGCTAACGGAACCCCGAGCATTGGCAGCCGAGGCGGACAAGTACTTCGCTGCTTCGGACACGCGGGCGAGAGTCGGCGTGGCCGTCACGGCCCTCGTGGCTGATGCTGCTGATGCTGCTGCTGCTGCTGCTGATCCACAGCATCAGCTTATACAGCATACGCAGCATGCTGATACGCACCTCGTGACCGCTGCCACCCCCCGCCCACCGCCGCGGCGAAAACCGCCACCGCGGGGAAACCCGCCAACTCCACCGGCCTGGCGGAGCCAGCCGCGCTCCTCCAGCTCCACCACCTGGTGCTGGTTCCACGCCAAGTTCGGCCACGAAGCTCGGCAGTGTCATCCGCCATGCTCCTTCAACAGGTCGGGAAACGCCTGGGCCGGCGCTCAATAGTGGCGATGAGCGCCGGCCGTTCGAGCAGCCTGCTGTTCATAACGGACACCTTCTCCGGGCACCGTTACCTGTGCGACACGGGAGCGCAGGTGAGTGTCATTCCCGCCGGCACGTCAGACAAGCACGCCGCGGGTGGGGGCCCCACGCTGCTTGCCGCGAATGGGACGCCCATCCGTACGTATGGAAAACGCTGCCTCTCTCTGTGGTTCGGAGGGCAGGTTTTCCGATGGACGTTCGTCACCGCCGACGTGCCCATGGCACTGCTTGGCGCAGACTTCCTGTGCGCTAATGGGCTCCTGGTCGACGTCAAGTGCAGACGTCTTGTCCAGGCCGAGACGTTCAGCTCGCTCGCTTGTGCGTTGCCCAGCTCAACGAGCGGCTTGCCAAGCGGCTTGCCGAACGGTTCGGTTCCGGCCACGTTGGTCTGTACGCTTCCGGCAGCAGACGCATTCACCCGCCTCCTCGCCGGCTTCCCGGCCCTCACGTGGCCCACCTTTTCAGCGGGGGCCGTCAAGCACGGGGTGGCCCATCACATCCCCACCGTCGGGCCACCGGTCTACGCCCGGGCACGCCGCCTCGAGCCGACGAAGCTGGCAGTGGCAAAAGCGGCGTTCGCTACCCTGGAGCGACTCGGCATCGTTCGGCGCTCAGAGAGCGCTTGGGCGTCGCCGCTGCACATCGTGCCAAAGCTCGGTGGGGGATGGCGACCGTGCGGGGACTATCGCCGTCTCAATGACGCCACGACTCCCGACCGCTACCCCGTCCCCCACATTCAGGACTTTTCCGCCCGTTTGGCAGGCATGTCCTTCTTCTCGAAGGTGGACCTCATACGCGGCTACCAGCAGGTCCCCGTCAGGCCGGAGGACGTCCCGAAGACGGCGGTCATCACGCCATTCGGACTCTTCGAGTTCGTGTGCATGCCCTTCGGTCTGAAGAATGCGGCTCAGGTGTTCCAGCGACTGATGGACAGCGTCCTGTGTGACTTGGATTTTGTCTACGTCTACCTGGACGATATCCTCGTCGCCAGCGCGTCCCGCGAAGAGCACCTACGCCACCTCCGCACGCTCTTTGAATGCCTGGGCCAGCATGGCCTGATTGTGAACCCCGCAAAGTGCCGGTTCGGCGCCACCATAATCGATTTTCTGGGGCACCGTGTCACCAGGCACGGAGCCGTCCCCCTGCCGGCCAAGGTGGAGGTGGTGAAGGGGTTTCCGCGCCCCCGCACGATCAGAGGGCTGCAGGAGTTCCTGGGCATGGTGAACTTTTACCATCGGTTCCTGCCCCGTATCGCCCAGCTCCTGCACCCCCTGCACGAAGCTCTCTGAGGTAAGCCGGGCAAAGGCGACGTTACCTGGACCGAGCAGATGGACACGGCGTTCACGGGCGCGAAGCTCACCTTGGCTAACGCCACCATGCTCGCGCACCCGGCGCCCGATGCACCGATCGCCCTCACCACCGATGCCTCGGACTACGCGGTGGGTGCGGTGCACGAGCAATGGGTGCGTGGAGCTTGGCAACCGCTGGCGTTCTTTAGCCGGCAGCTTCGACCGCCCGAACGCCGTTACAGTACCTTCGACCGCGAGTTGCTCGGGCTTCATTTGGCGGTCAGGCACTTCCGCCATCTGCTCGAGGGCCGTGCGTTCACTGCCTTCGTCGACCACAAGCTGCTGATCTTCGCGATGGGCAAGGTCACCGAGCCGTGGTCAGCCCGGCAGCAGCGTCACCTCTCGGCCATGTCCGAGTACATGACAGACATCCAGCACGTCGCAGGGAAGGACAACCCGGTGGCGGATTGCCTTTCCCGGGCCGTCGCCAATGCAGTCCACCTCGGCATCGACTATGCCCGGATGGCAGCGGACCAGGCCGCTGACCCCGACGTCCAGGCCTTGCGGACCGCCATCACGGGCCTCCGCGTCACCGAGGTGGCATTCGACGGC
Source organism: Myxine glutinosa (assembly GCF_964187855.1). NCBI lineage: Eukaryota > Metazoa > Chordata > Myxini > Myxiniformes > Myxinidae > Myxine > Myxine glutinosa. The sequence continues at coordinate 22,585 of NW_027617223.1, read as the reverse complement.
GTGGGCACGGCCCTCTTGTGCGACGTCTCCAATGGGCGTCCTCGCCCCATCGTGCCTGCGGGCTGGCAGCGCCAGGTGTTTGACGCCATCCACGGCCTGTCCCACCCGGGCGCGAGGGCCTCCCAAAAGCTGATCGCCGACAAGTTCGTCTGGCATGGCCTCCCGAAGGCCGTCCGCGGCTGGGCCAGGACGTGCCTCGCGTGCCAGCGCGCCAAGGTGCACCGGCACACCCAGGCCCCGTTGGCCCCGTTCACGGTGCCGGAACGCCGGTTTGACCACGTCCACGTGGACCTGGTGGGACCTCTGCCCCCCTCGCGGGGTTTCACCTACGTCCTCACCATTTTCGACCGCACCACCCGGTGGCCGGAGGCCATGCCCTTGGCGTCGACAACGGCGGCGGATGTCGCGCAGGCTTTCATCGCCACCTGGGTCGCCCGGTTCGGCGCCCCCTCAGACATCTCGTCCGACCGCGGCCCCCAGTTCACCTCGGAGATCTGCGGGGCGGTCGCGCAGGGGCTCGGGGTCCGGCTGCACCAAACCACGGCCTACCACCCCCAGGCTAACGGTCTGTGTGAGCGATTTCACCGCTCATTGAAGGCCGCGCTCCGGGCCACCCTCAGCGACGGCGGCTGGGTCGACAGGCTCCCCTGCGTCCTGCTGGGCCTCCGGACGGCGCCCAAGGAGGACCTGCGCGCATCCGCGGCGGAGTTGGTCTTCGGGCAACCGCTGCGGGTGCCGGGCGAGTTCCTCCCCGACTCCACGGCACCATGGTCCGCGGCACAGCAGCGCTCCGCTCTGCAAGAGACCGCCCAGAGGTTCGCCCCGGTGCCAACGGCATGCCACTGGCACCCACCGATGCACATCGCCCCGGAGCTTCGCACGGCGGTGTACGTCTTCGTCCACCACGATGCCCACCGGACACCACTGCGGCCCCCGTACGATGGGCCTTTCCGCGTGCTGGAGACCGGGGCGAAGCACTTCACCCTGGACATCGGCTGTACTCCTGACCACGTTTCGGTAGACCGCCTCAAGCCGGCCCACCTCGACGTGGACCATCCACCGCCAGTGGCCCGACCCCCATGTCAGGGCCGCCCCCCTGCGGGCGGACCCCCGGCACCGCCCAGCCCCGCCGCCACGCCGCCCCCCGGTCCTGCACCCATCTCAGGGGCAGCCAGGGGCATCCCACCTGGCATCCCTGCACCCCGGACGCCGCCGATCGCCAGGGGGCGCTTTGGCCGGGTCATTCGTCTGCCCCGCAAACTGGCCCTCCAGGTGCGCGGGAATTCTGGGGGAGGGCGCGTGTGGCGGACACAAAAGCCCACTGGCGTGGTGACATCAATCCGCGCAACAAGTGGGCGGTGGCCACGCCCGAGGGGTAGGCGTGGCCTCATGATATACACCGGGTGCGTAGCCCGGAGCACGCCAGTGTTACAGTGAGCTCCTGAAATAAAGACGCTTATAAGTTACCGCTTGTCCGCTTCCTCCTTGCTCGCAAGCAGCGCGCGTAACGCCACGCTTTAATGTCCCATTTTCCTTCTTCCCTCAGGCTTCCATGCCAATGCTGTCACACAATTGTTATCATCATTCATTCTTGGCATGCATCCAATCCATTTCCATCTTCTGATCTTGACTTCATCAATGATCTTCATAATTTTGGTTATTTTGAGTATTTCTTAATTTGATATGATGGAAGTCCATCTTATTTTTAGCTGACCTGGAACGAAGTTCATGGGAGCTGATGCAATGACGTGTTGTCCGTCCATCCGTCTGTCAGTCCATAAACACTTGAAACTTCTTTTCCAAAACTGCTGATTGGATTTAAAAAAAAAATATTCTTTTTGTATCCTGAATCGAGGCTCGTGGAAGAGCTAACATTTATTTCACAAACAAATCAACCAGACAAACAAAATATACAAAAAGAGGGAGTGAAAGACAAGATGGGGAGAGAAGGGGAAGCACACAACCACAACGTTTGAGAGCAGGAAGAAGTGTGGGAGGGAGAGGGCTTGGGGGGAGGAGGCGTGGGAATGGGGAGGGGGGGGGGGGGAGAGGTATAAAACACAAGGGGACCGAAATTAGCGGGGGTAGAAAAGGTGAAGGTTTTGGATGGGGGAGGATAAGAGATGCTGGTGAACAGCTGTTTTAAAGACCTGGAGGGTGGAGTGGGATTGAAGAGAGTGAGGGAGTTTGTTCCAGAGGCGGGAGAAAAGAGAAATGAAGGAGTGAAGGTGAGCAGAAAGTCTTGATTTTGGCAGTTTAACCATAAGAGGGTTGCAGGCACATCTTGTGCGACCTGTAAATTGCGACTAAATTTGGCACAAATTATATTTGTTGTGTTGTCACTAAAGTTTGTTCACGGCATTAAAAACAATTGGCATATCAGGGGGATTACCGGGGTCAAAGTGGATCCAGATTTGCCCCCCCCCCACCCCCCAAAATAGGAATTTGCTTTTTCCTTTGAAACGACACTATTTCAATGAAACTTGACAAAAAACATTATCACCCGTGATGTACCGAAATTTGTTCACGGAACTAAGAAAATCAAATTCTATGGGAGGTCTAAGTGGGTCCAGGTTTGACCCCCAAAATAGGTATTTGCTTTCTTCTCAGAAACTACATACACGATTTTGATGAAACTTGACCACAACCTTCACCACCCAAGATGTACCAAAGTATGTTCACGGCATTAAAAAAATCTGCCCCTTTGGGGGTATATGGGGGTTGCCCCACAAAATAGGTATTTGCTTTCTTCTCAGAAACTACACATGCGATTTCAATGAAACTTCACCACCACCTTAATCACCCATGATGTACCAATGTTTGTTCAAGGTATTAGAAAAATTTGGGTCTGAGGAGGTATATTGGGTTGGTGGAGGTAGGGTTGCCCCCCGAAATAGTTATTTTTTGGTTTGTTTGTTTAAAGTCTTATCATAACGTTAGTATGATGCTCCATGCTGCCCTGTCTTCTAGCATCAATTCAAATTGGTTTAAAATACCCTTAGCCGGTGCAGTATACTGTTTATTCTACCATGTGAGCACCAGGGATATTGCCCCTATGTTTAATATTGACCCTGCACGTATTGAGCCAAATATTCCTACAGGTCGCACAGGATCTGCCTGCAACCCTCTTATGTTTAAACTGCCAAAATCAAGACTCTATTCACCTTCTCTCTTTCATTCCTCTTTTCTCCCGCCTCTGGAACAAACTCACTCACTCTTCAATCCCACTCCTCCCTCCAGGTATTTAATACAGCTGTTCCCCACCATCTCTTATCTTCCCCCATCCAAAACCTTGATCTTTTCTACCCCCATAAATTCACCCCAGATCCACTCTTTTAAAATACCGACTTCTTTCCTGGATGTCCTAGCAGTGTCCATGTGTTTTATACCTCTCCCACCCCCACCCCCTTCCCAAGCCTCCTCCCCCCCAAGCCCTCTTCCTCCCACAGATCTATCGATGTCCCTGCTCTCAAATGTTGTACTTGTGTGCTTTCCTCTCTCTCTTCCCATCTTGTATCCCGCTCCCTTTATCATATGTTTTATGTGTCAGTTTGTCTTTTTTTGATTCATGTTAGCTCTTCCACGAGCCTCAATCTTGTATCCAAAAATATATGTATATTCGCAGGCATTTGAATATAAATGTGTTGAGTTTCCGGTTGTCCCCTTTGTTGATCTTACAAGCCTCACATCCATATAGCAGTACTGATTTGACAGGTGAGTTAAACAGTCTTTAGTTTTCAATGTATAAATGCTTGAGCTCCATATTTGTTTGAGTTTCATGGAGGATACCAAAGCTTTAGAAATTGTTTTCCTAATATCTTCTTTCCCTCCTCCTTGTTTGTTAACGATGGCCCCTAGGTAGTTGTACTTATCGACTTAATTTAGATGTTGGACTCCAATTTGAATTCTGTTGTTATTATTATTATTTATCCTCAAAACCTCAGTTTTCTTCTTGTTTATTTTGAGTCCTGTTTTTGATGCGAATTGGTTCATTTTTGTTACTTTCGTTTGCATATGTTGGTAGTTTGATGATAAAAGCGCAACGCCATCAGAAAAGTCCATGTCCCCCAGGTAGGTTGTCCCCTTCCACTTTATCCCTGTGTTATTTCCTTCTGTTGTCTTTCTCATTATCTAGTCTACTAAGAGCAAAATATAAAACCGGATATTACATCTCGTTGCTTCACTCCCGTTTTGACCATGAACCACTCTGATTCCTCACGCTCTTCCAGCACTACACACTCACTATCCTCATACAAGATCTGTACCATTCTGATAATATTGTGAGGGATTCCATAATTAGCCATGGCCTTCCAAAGGCTTTCTCAGTGCACAGAGTCAAAGGCTTTTTCAAAGTCCACTAAAGTAATGTATCGGGTTGCCTGCCACTATGCGACCTATTCAATCATGTTGTGCAGAATAAAGATTTGCTCGACTCTGCCTCTACCTCTCCTAAAGCCTGCTTGCTCATCCCGCAACTTGTTGTCAACTCCATCACTTATTCTGTCTGTCAGCACTCTTATAAATACTTTACTTGGAACGGATGTTGAAGTAATTCCTCTCCAATTTCCACGTTCCCTAAGATTGCCTTTCTTTGGTATCTTGACGAATAACGCCGTTTCCACACATTAGGTACTTCCTCTTTATCCCAAATTGTTCTGAACAATCATGAAAGCTTGTTCTCCTTGGCACACCTGAGCTCCTCACCACATACAAGGCTTTCATCCGCAACTCAATGGAATACTGTTCCCCCCTTGGGCCAGTGCTCCTGCCTCCCACCGAGCTCGACTTCACGCTGTTGAAACCAAAGCTTTCAGAATCGTTGGAATCTCGTGCGATGAAGCTAGCTCCGAGGACCTTTCACTCACTCACCGCAGGCAGGTTGGTGGTCTTTCTGTCTTCTACCGACTCCTCTGCGGCCTTGCTCCCCCAGCACTTTCTGTGCTCTGTCCCCCAAATATTCCTACAGGTCGCACAAGATCTGCCAGCAACCCTCTTATGATTAAACTGCCAAAATCTAGGCTTTCTGCAAACCTTCACTCTTTTGTTCCCCTTTTTTCCTGCCTCTGGAACAAACTCCCCCACTCCCTTCAATCCCACTCCTCCCTCCAGGTCTTTAAAACAGCTGTTCACCACCATCTCTTATCTTCCCCCATCCAAAACCTTGATCTTTTCTACCCCCGCTAATTCACCCCAGATACACTTTTTCCAAATTCCAACTTCTTTCTTGGAAGTCCTTGCAGTGTACATATTGTTAAGTCGGTAGGGTAAAGCAATATATAGCGCCAGGTAGATCTGAATAGGTAACATGCTTCGTCTGTCGCGATAGGGAATCTACCTGTAATAAGTTCTGTGTTGTAGTCCGGTTTGTAGGGTTAAGATGTATACCTGTGAATATACCAGGATGTTCGAGTGTTAGATAGGGTAGGGATTAAGATAAACCCCCTGTGTGTCACACCTGGTAATCAAACCTTTGTCCCTTATGGCAATGCACTCATTTAGACACTTAGACAGGCCCTTAGTACAACATTAAATAATTCCCTTCCCTGACAAGGACTTCGGAAGAGAACAGGCAAGAGGCCAGTTCAGGGCACCGCTGCATGGGCCGCAGCCAGCTACACCTCCGGCAGGCCTCGAGTAGCACAAGCTATGACCACGCTACAGGCCTCTGATTCGGTGGAGGGCATTGATTGGGTGGCGCCCCAAGGCTGACGTCACCGCCGCAAGGTTATATAGGGGCATGCCGAACGACATTTTTACTCCCGCCAGGGAGTAATGCATTCGATCGTGTCCGTGTGTGTGTGTGCGTTTGTGTGTTCGTGTGTTTGTGAACAAGATATCTGGAAAAGTTCTGAACGGATTTGGATGAATGTTGGTGGGATGATTTCACTTGCGATAAGGAAGAATTGATTAGTTTTTGGTGAAACTCAGGAAATTATTCTGGATCCATGAAGTTTTTTGGTGAATTTTTTTTTCTGTTTTCCTTTAAAAATCATTTTCTCTGCAATAATTGCACCGATTGAGAGGAAATTTTTACCATAGGAGGCACTCAGTCTGCAGAATATTTTAATGGTAAATATGACGTCACAGTTCACGTGGTTTGACCACCATATTGTTTTGAGTGAAAAACACTAAAATCCAATTTCCTCCAAAACGCCTGTACAGATCGAGGCCAAACTTTGCAGCAGAATCGCATACCCATGACGAACAAAAAAGTCAGTGAGCATGACGTCATGCATCACATCGTTTCAGAGTTATGACGTTTTTAAGCACAAACATTTAAAACCTAGCTCCTCCCTCATTTGTGATCCAATCGAGGGGAAACTTCTAAAATCTGTTCAGCATATCAGTCTACTAAAATGCCCTTTTGGAATTTGCGATCGATCACGTGGTTTGGCAGATATCGCTAATTAAACGCAAATAATAAAAACATTTATATCTCTTGAACCACTTCATCGATCGACGTGAACCTTCATACTCTAGTAGAAGTCATGAAGAGTAACAAGTGTGCAAAATTTGAAGATGATTGGATGTACGGTCTGGAAGCTGGAAGTTGTTATTGCGTGAAGAAGAAGAGTCTTCGATTGTGGACAATTAATTATTTATCACATGTACAAACTTGCAGGCATCGTTTGACACAATGTCCTGGGTTAATTTGAACCTCAAATAAAATTACAATTCCAGATTTGTCAATTGCTGAGGTATATTAACAAACGAATAAAACAGATTTGGCAAAATTCGAACTTTTTTTTCAAAGATGGTATATTCACCCAGGGTTGTGAGGCTCAAGAAGAAGAAACCTCGCATGGGCTTCCCAGACCAAAAAATAATTCTGGCTCTGCGATTTTCAGGTTTATTTATCTATATATCAACACATCTGGGCAGTGTCTGTTGTCACTGAAGTACTCCGTGAAACTTTTGTTTCCGTTGTTGTGAAGTGTTTTTAATAATGTGGTGGTGGTTTTGAATCACGTGGTGGTGAGGTATTTTGAATTATGTGGTGGTGAGGTGTAAAATGACGTGGCTGTAAGGTGTTTTTAATTTCGTGGCTGTGAGGTGTTTTTAATTTCGTAAAATTTTGTTTTAAATTTAATTTTAATATATATATATATCTGTGCAGTGTCTGTCTTGGGTTGTCTTGTCTTGTGTTGTCACTGAACTACTCCCTCAAGCTTTTGTGAAATCGTACTATTCCAACTTGACCCACGGCGGGAGTATGCGCTATACAGAGTGGCGTTATAGTCCCTCTTGCACTCTGGCACATCGAGTCTCTCTTGCGCAGCACGTCCCTCTGGCCCTCTTGCTCTTGCAGCTCGAACCCTCTTGCAGCATGTCCCTCCCTCGCTGTCTTGTGCTCTCTGCGTTTTTCCTCTTGGTCTTGGGAGATCCTCGTGGTCTTGGTTCGCCATCTGCGTGGTGCTTGGAGCGGTGTTTTTGGTGCTTTGGGACCTCGTGTGCGATCGGTGCTTCTGGAGCTTGGAGTGGTGCACGGACCTCGTGGGCGGTCGACGAGGAGCCTTTGTGGTGCTTTGGAGTTTGGAGCGAGGGACCTCGTGGTGTGCTTTGGAGCTTGGAGACAAGTGGAGATGCCAGACGACAGGACAGATAAGGACGCACCACATTCACAATTACATAACGGACGTTTTTCTTTGGGTAATTCATTCCTGTGTCCTGTTGTTGCGTCTGGTGTAGGGACGTCCCAATTTAGGAATTAGATTTATCACCGCGTTTCCCTGTCCCGATTCTTATTACAATAAACCCTTTTATTATTTCTCACTCCCTGCAAATCTTGTGCCGTTTGAGTTCGTTCGCCTTCCACGGTTACGCTCTCCCGCTTCTTCCTCTTCCCTTCTCCTCTTCCCACGTTTGATAGCACAATCCGTATTGATCGTCGCCTCCGTTAAAGCCGTTCTTGTCTTCCGCGGTCCCTTGTATTAACCGGAGGGATTCGCACGACAATATGTTTTATACCTCTCCCACCTCCCCCCAAGCCCTCTCCCTCCCACAGTTCTATCGAGGTCACTGCTCTCAAATGTTGTGTTTTTGTCTGTCCCCCTCTCTCCCCATCTTGTCTACCGCTCCCCTTTTTTTGTGTTTTACATGTTGGTTTGTGTCGGTTTGACTTTTTGTGTGATTAATGTTAGCTCTTTCACGAGCCTCGATCTTGTATACAAAAAAAACAAAAACAAAATAACACACAAGCTGTCAAGCCACTCCTCTGTTGTGTGTATGTCTGCTTTCAATCATTCAGCAGTAATTCTGTCCTTGCCTTCAGATTTTCCGTTTTTCATCTTTGCTGTTCGAATTTCTGTGTTTGACATGATTTATGCTGATTTCTTCGATAACAGGACCACACTCCTCTTCTGTTGTAGGATCTCATGAGGTAATAGTCTATTTAAGATTTCTTCAAAATGTTCTCCCCACCTTTCCTACCTTGCTATTTTTTCTATGAGTAGATTTCCGGTCCTGTCATTTCCAGTGTTGTCATTTCCGATCCCGTCTTTAACTGCGTCGTTAAAGACTTTAACTGCGTAATTCGTAGTTTTGCTTTTTTCATTACTGAGGGTCTTGGTGATCTCATACAGCTTTCATCCTCCCATTACCTGCTGCTTTTTCAGCTGTCATAGCAAGGTCATCTGCCCATTTTCTCCTGCCTCTGCTCATGCTTTTCTTAACTTCTCCATCCTTATTCCTGTATTCTATTTTCATGTTCTGTTTGCTTCTGTCTGACTTTGCCTGTTCCACATTGCTTTTCAATCTCATTCTCTCCTCAACCAGTTCCCAACCCTCCTTACTGATCCATGGTTTTTGTCCCCTCTTTTTGTAACCCAGCACTTCTTTTGCTGTTTCATTGTAAGATTTCTTAAAATGCCACCACTTTCTGTCCAATATGTCTTTCGATTCATAATAATCTTGCAGCACATCATACTTGTTTCTCATCTTTAATGAGAACTGTGTTTTGATAGCTGGTTGTTGCAGTTTGATTAAATAAAATTTCTTTCTATTCTCCTTGGTATTTTGTTTTCTCCTTAATTTCAGTTTGATTTTTGTTCGCACTAGTTGGTGGTCACCTGCAATATCTGCACCCCTCATGACTCGGGTGTCCATTATTGGTGTCCCATGTTGTTTGCTTACCATCACGTGGTCGATCTGGTTCTTCGCCTTTCCTCCTGGGGAGGTCCATGTTTGCTTATGTATTACCTTATGTGGGAAAATGGTGCCAGTTATCACAAGATTATGGAGTCCTCAAAATTCAATAATTTTTTTTTCATTTTCATTTCTATCACCTAATCCATGATTTCCAATGACACTCTCATACCCTACGTTGTTGTCTCCCACTTTGGCGTTAAGATCACCCATTTATTATCAATAAGTCATGTTTGCGGACCTCATCGGCCACTGACTTATTTCTCATAAAATCTTTCTTTGTCTTCCTCACTTGCATCATTGGTACGTTCATGAGCTTGAATCACAGAAATCTTTACATATTTGGAGACAAATCTCATGTATATTATCCTTTCATTGATTGGTTTCCATTCAAGTAGTGTTTGCTCAGCCTTATTGGACATCATAAATGCAACTCCATGGTCGTGCAAATTATCTTCTATCCCTGAAAATATAACATTCTCTCCAGAATTCAACTTGACTTTTCCTTACCCTGTCCACCTACCTTCACTAAACCCCAATATATAAATATCGTACATAGCCATCTTCTTAGCAAGTTGAGTGGATTTACCAACAGTGGATAGTGTTCTTACATTCCAGCATTCTACATTAATTATTTATTTTCGCTTGGTTATCGATGTTGTCGGCCACTGAACGTCCTGTTGGCTTTGGTCCAGAAGCATCATACTGTTCAGAAATCTGATGTCATCATCCTCCGAGATTTGGGTCGTCGCTTCATCATAACCATGACCAGCATCAGCTGGTATTTGAGTTTTGCTTGCAGTTTCCATGACAATAGTTTTGAACTGAGCGGGTTGTTAGCACTCTGCAGTAGGTTTATTTTAGGGGTTTTCCTTCCCTTGGCGAGAGCCTTGCTGTTTCCGGGGTGGAGGTGAGGTTGACTGGTGATGGAGATGAGATTGACTTTGGTGCTCTGTGGTTCACCGGAAGACTACTATTTTTCGCTTTTCACCCATAACTGAGCTAGCCTGCCCCGACACCACTGGCTGTGATGATGAGCACATGAACACCTTCGCACACCAATCGCACCCCAGACCACCTCAGACCCCGATTTTTTTTAATGCCGTGGACAATTTATTTAATGTTCAGACCTTTAATGCCGTTTTTTAATGCTCCCCCACACCCAGCTCTCTCTGTGTTCTGTCCCCCAAATATTCCTGCAGGTCGCACAAGATCTGCCTGCAACCCTCTTATGGTTAAACTGCCAAAATCAAGACTTTCTGCTCACCTTCACTCCTTCATTCCTCTTTTCTCCCACCTCTGGAACAAAATCCCTCACTCTCTTCAATCCCACTCCACCCTCCAGGTCTTTAAAACAGCTGTTCACCACCATCTCTTATCTTCCCCCATCCAAAACCTTGATCTTTTCTACCCCCGCTAATTTCACCCCAAATCCTACACTTTTTTGAAATACCAACTTCTGTCCTGGAAGTCCTTGGTCTCCTTGTGTTTTATACCTCTCCCCCCTCCCTTCCCACGCCTCCTCCCCCCAAGCCCTCTCCCTCCCACACTTCTCCCTGCTCTCAAATGTTGTGTTTGTGTGCTTCCCCTTCTCTCCCCATCTTGTCTTCTGCTCCCTCTTTTTATATATTTTGTTTGTCTGGTTGATTTGTTTGTGAAATAAATGTTAGCTCTTTCACGAGCCTCGATTCAGTATACAAAAAAAAACAAAAAAAAAACTTTGTACATCATGGGTGATGAAGGTTGTGGTCAAGTTTCATCGAAATTGTGTGTGTAGTTTCAGAGGAAAAAGCAAATTCCTATTTTGTTGGGGCAAACCTGGTTCCACTTTGACCCCCGGTGGACCCCATTGGACTCCGATTTTATTTTATTTTAATGCCGTGAATAAACTTTCATCGCAACATAACAAATATCATTTGTGCCAAATTTGGTCACAATGCCATCAGCGGTTTTGGAGAAGAAGTTGCAAGTGTTTACGGATGGACTGACTGATGGACAGACGACACGCCATCGCAAAAGCTCCCCTGGACTTCGTTCCAGGTGAGCTTATAATCAGCTTCTAACTCTTATTGGTGAATCAATTCTTTGACCCAATATGCAAATTATTAAAATTTCAGGTCAATTGGATGAAAATTAATGATTTTATGCAACCTCAACCTTTGACCTTTTGCTCTAAAAAAAAATGACTCCTGTCTTTTGATTAGTGAACCAATTCAGTGACCCATATGCAAATTCTTCAATTTTTAGGTTAATCTGGTGAAAATTGCACATTTTATACAACAATAGCAGGAGTTCCGGGTCGATGGGGGAGGGAGGAGGCAGGAGAGGGAAGGGTGAGGAAGGGAGTGGAAGGGGTTTCATCATTTTTTCATTGATTATATGCTGGTGATTTGTGCCGTTCATGACGTTTATGAGTTAAGTGTGATGGCGATCAGGAAGAAGAAGAAGCCTTACAAGGAACTTCGTACACTTCCAGAATTGTTTGAATTTTTTGTGTTCAAATGTCTGGTGATTGTTTTGTATTTATTTTGTGCATGTGTACTTGTATATAACTGTCATAAATTGAAAAAGGCTTGGGCACTATCGAGTGATTATTTTTTTTTCTTCAAAAAACGAACTTTCTTAAAAAAATTTTTTGGCACAAAACACTCCCAGGCACTCACTGATGAACATCTGAAAGCTTGCAAAGATTCGTTCAGCCATGTCTGAGAAAAATGGGGACACACAGACAGATCAACAGCTCTCTTATATATAGTAGATTGACCTTTGACCATTTGACTTTAAAAAAACAATCTGCTTCTAGCTTTTGAGTGAACCAACTCATTGACCCAATATGCAAATTCTTAAAATTTCAAGTCAATCAGATGAAAATTGACAATTTTATGTGACGCTGACCTTTGACCGTTTGACAAAATTATGAATTTGCCTTCTCCTTATCTTATTATAATAGAGCAAATGTATATGGTTATGTTTGTTTGTTTGTTTGTATGTATGTTTATGTGCGACCAAAACAACTTCTTCTTCTTCAAATAAAACTAACACCCTATTAATTACGTTTAGACTGCTGAGACCCCTCAGATCCTTGACGATCCTTAAAGTCCCCCAAGACCCTTAAGACCACCCAGACCCATGAAGACCCAAAATACCCTTAAAGACCCAGAAGACCCAAAACACCCTGAATATCCAAAACACCCTGAAGACCACAAAGACCCTTAAAGACCCAAAGACCCAAATACCCTGAAAGACCCTGAAGACCCAAATGGTGCTGAAGACCAAAAGACCCTGTAGACCCAAAATACCCCAAAGACTCATAAAGACCCAGAGGAACCAAAATACACCGAAGACCCAAAAGACACCGAAGACCCAAAATACTCCAAAGACCCAAAATACCATTAAAGGCCCAGAGGATCCAAAAGACCCAAAAGACATGGAAGACCCAAAATACCCAAAATACCCTGAAGACACTTAAAGACCCACAGGAACCAAATTACCCTTAAGACCCAAAAGCCCCTGAAGACACCGAAGACCCAAAAGTCCCTGAAGACCCTGAAGGCCGCAAAGACACCGGAATGGTCAAATATTCCTATCCCTCTGAAACGACGTGTGGTGAGGCACTTGGAGCATGCCGAGTCACGCTAGTTATCAAAATAAAGGTTTGGTGAAAATTTGATGACAGAACTCAAATGATAAAAAACAGTTATGGCCCGTACAGATGAACACACACACACCACACACACACACACACAAGTAACTACACAAAGAAACGGTAATTTTGAATGTCAAACCTAGCTAACCATCTATATAATAATAGCGTAAGGACTCGACTTTGTTATCCCTTTTATGCCACACCCAGTGAGCCGATGCCCACGGCACTAATGGATTTACGATCTACGAACTGCGCTCTTTGTTTATCACATACAGCCATACTCGAAAAATCTCAATTAGCCGACGTTGGGGCCCAAAAGTATCCGATTAACTGCCGATACGACGCCATCTTACGACGCCATCTTATTGGCATCTGCTGGGTGAAGGCGAATCAAGCCGTCCACTGATTGGACAGTCGAAGGCGACAGCAAGCCACCCACTGAGTGGAAAATCCCAGAGTTGTGCTATGCCGATTCCTATTACGAATCCATTAATTTTTCAAAAGTATATCGTAGCGTTGTCATTTAAGTAGATTGCAATAAATACGTTGTTCATAAATGCATTCTTCATTCTCATCTTTCTTCCTAACTCTTACTCGGACAAGCAAATCAGCTATGCCATCCATAATGGTACACTCTATCCATACACCACATCCTCCCTTCCGTGGATGTTCCACGGGTTTCGGCTAGTTATTAATATTAAGCCCCCAAACCCCCTCACCCCAACCCCCCCAAATGGAGAGGTCAAACGATGCCTATGGTTGCCACACAACAACCGTTCGCTGGAGCAAAGGCTACCTTTGTGATCACCATCACATGTACTACTGAGTAGTTTTCCCCGACAAGTAGGGGCAGTATGACCGGACGTCTGGCACTTGCAGAATCTTAAGGGTGCCAGAATGTAAACACAAACTGGGAAGAAAAATATTCCCAAAAAAATGTTCGACGGGATGGAAGGGCAGCTGACGGACAGAACCACCGAGGAGGGACAACCTTAACCCCATCCCTGACCGTGGTAAGACGCTGAGGGTCGACAACTTCACTGTCCGCTAAGTAGCTCTTAATTTCATCAATCCCCACGGACGGATCCACGTCATGGATTACTCCCAGGCTCACCCTCATCTACCTAGGAATTTGACACAAAACCCATGCTTCCCCAAAGTGCGACCCTCTCAACACCTCGTCCCGACCTTCTCAACACCGCGTCCCGACCTTCTCAACACCCCGTCCCGACCCTCTCAACACCCCGTCCCGACCCTATCAACACCCCCTCCCGACCCTATCAACACCCCGTCCCGACCCTCTCAACACCTCTTCCCGACCCTCTCAACCCCTCATCCCGACACTCTCAACACCTCGTCCCGAACCTCTCAACACCCCCGTCCCGATCCTCTCAACACCGTGTCACGACCCTCTCAACACCTCGTCACGACCCTCTCAACACCTCGTCCAGACCCTCTCACCACCCCGTCCCGACCCTCTCAACACCCTATCCCGACCCTCTCAACACCTCGTACCCACCCTCTCAACACCCCGTCCCGACCCTCTCAACACATTGTACCCACCCTTTCAACATCTCGTCCCGACCCTCTAAACACCTCGTCCCGATCCTCTCACCACCTCGTTCCGACCCTCTCAACACATCGTACCCAACCTCTCGACACCCCGTCCCGACCCTCTGAACACATCGTACCCACCCTCTGAACATCTCGTCCCGACCCTCTAAACACCTTGTGCCGCTGAGCGCCGATTTGCATTAATTTCATAGATCGCCAGATCTCAACTTTTTAGTGCTCGAAACGTCGCTGAATAATTTTTTGATAAGTTCTGCCAACTTGAGAATAAGAAATGATTTGATTTTGGTGAAGATATGGATCAGGATCTGGATCTGGATCTGAGCATTTTCCAGAGATTCTTCACCATTGAGAGATCGGACAAAAACCGATATGTAGCATGAGATGTGATAAACTTGTGGACGGATTCTAACAAAACTTGGTTCATGAGTTGGAGAAGAGACAAGAACAAGCGATTCGGTTTTGGTTCAAGTGGGATCCAGATCGGAGCTATTTGTGTCCGATCTAACAAAACAGAAACTGTTCACCTGGTGCAGGTGTGCTCTCCACCGAGTGCTGTTCTCGTTTATCTATGTTTCGCGTTTCGTCACCGCTCGGGTAGTTTTGTTACATCATCATCCTCGGGTAGTTTCGGTGCATCATCATCCTCGGGTAGTTTAGGTGCATCATCATCCTCTGGTAGTTTGGGTGCATCATCATCCTCGGGTAGTTTGGGTGCATCATCATCCTCGGGTAGTTTGGGTGCATCATCATCCTCAAGTAGTTTCGCTGCATCATCATCCTCGGGTAGTTTGGGTGCATCATCATCCTCGGGTAGTTTCGGTGCATCATCATCCTCGGGTAGTTTGGGTGCATCATCATCCTCTGGTAGTTTGGGTGCATCATCATCCTCGGGTAGTTTGGGTGCATCATCATCCTCGGGTAGTTTGGGTGCATCATCATCCTCTGGTAGTTTGGGTGCATCATCATCCTCGGGTAGTTTGGGTGCATCATCATCCTCAGGTAGTTTGGGTGCATCATCATCCTCGGGTAGTTTCACTGCATCATCATCCTCGGGTAGTTTGGGTGCATCAACATCCTCGGCTAGTTTTGGTGCATCATCATCCTCGGGTAGTTTGGGTGCATCATCGTTCTCTGGTAGTTTGGGTGCATCATCGTTCTCTGGTAGTTTGGGTGCATCATCATCCTCGGGTAGTTGGTTCTTATTTTAAAAAACCACAACGTTCCGCCGAAATCACGGGTTATTCCATTTCCTAATGAACCTTCTTTTGTTATTGTACTGAAGGAGCTGCGCTCCAACGCGAGTCTAAAGAATTGACGCGACCAAAGACGGAATTCGTCCGAGTTGCTTTAATGAAACAAAACAGCTCAGGTATTCGGACAAGCCCGTTTATCGGGCAGCAATATATATACACATTTATGCCGGGGCGTTTGCCCGGGAAAACCGAGACCGGGCATGCCCGGGTGTCAAGGGCGAGTCCTGTAAAGGCGAGTCTGGACATGCCCGGGCGTCCTGGACGTGGCCTGGCAAGTCGAGGCTGGGCGTGCCCGAGCGCTCTGGGCGAGCCCTGTAAAGGCGAGAGCGGGCATGCCCGGACGCTCTGGGCGAGCCCTGGAAAGGCGAGTCTGGACATGCCCGGGCGTCCTGGACGTGGCCTGGCAAGTCGAGGCTGGGCGTGCCCGGGCGCTCTGGGCGAGCCCTGGAAAGGCGAGAGCGGGCATGCCCGGGAAAGACGAGACCGGGCGTGCCCGGGAGGTTCGGGCGTGCCCGGGAACAGCGAGTCCGGGCATGCCCAGGAGAGGCGCGTCTGTGCCCATCCGGACGAGCCCAGCATGGCGATCGTGCCCTGGCCGCGTCCTGGCAGGTGCAAGGCGATTGTGTACATTCAGCGGGAACTGCTACACATGCCTCTCCAGAATCGATCTGCACCGGCAGGGTCAATTTAAGGGGGTGCGGATGACCCGGCCGAAGTGACCCCTGGAGGGTCATGGGGGGGGTCCGATCTGGTGGTGGGTGGTCGAGCAGGGGGAACCATGGACGGGGGGTGGCCTCGCCGCGGAGGAAGGGCCAACCGTGTGGTCGGTCGACATCCACGTGCACCGGTTTGATGCGGTCCACAGAGATTCGGTCCGACCGGCCGCCGACGTCGACGACAAAGGACTTGTCGCCCCGTCGCCGGACCCAGAAGGGCCCGTCGTACGGCGGCCGGAGTGGCCCCCGGTGCGCGTCATGATGCACAAAGACGTACTCCACTGTGTGAAGCGCCGGGGGGACGTAGGACTGGGGGCCACCCTGGCGGGACGTTGGCACAGGGGCAAATCGTAGGGCGGCCTCCTGGAGGTCCGAGCGCTGGTGTGCGGCGGACCAGGAACTGGTAGCGTCGGGCACGAACTCGCCAAGGACGCGGAGCGGCTGGCCGTAGACGAGCTCGGCGGCGGATGCCCGGAGGTCCTCCTTGGGGGCCGTGCGGAGGCCCAAACGGACCCATGGCAGCCGGTCGGTCCAACCGTCATCCTGAAGGCCGGCCATGAGTGCGGCCTTCATTGAGCGGTTAAACCGCTCGCACAACCCGTTGGCTTGGGGGTGGTAGGCCGTGGTGCGGTGCAGCGTGACCCCCAATGAGCGGGCGACAGCGCCCCAAAGTTCGGACGTGAACTGTGGGCCGCGGTCGGATGAGATGTCCGCCGGTGCGCCGAAGCGCGCGACCAAGGTGGCGATGAATGCCTGCGCCACGTCGGCGGTGGTGGTGGAGGTGAGGGGCACGGCCTCCAGCCACCTGGTGGTCCTGTCCACCATGGTGAGCAGGTGGGTGAACCCCCGCAATTGGGGCAGGGGACCCACCAGGTCCACGTGGACGTGGTCGAAACGCCGTGCAGGCACGGTGAAATGTGCAAGCGGGGCCTGGGTGTGGCGGTGGACCTTGGCCCGCTGGCAGGCCGTGCAGGCGTTGGCCCAGTTGCGGCCGTTCCGTCGAAGGCCATGCCAGACGAAACGCGCCGACACCAGCTTCTGAGACGCTTTCCAGCCCGGGTGAGAAAGGCCGTGGATGGAGGCGAAGATGCGGCGCTGCCAGGAAACGGGCACGATGGGGTGAGGCTGGCCCTGGGAGACGTCGCAGAGCAGGACGGTGCCCGCAAAGGGGATGTCGGCCAGGCAGAGGCCCGCGTCCGCCGCCCGGAGGGCCTGCACCGAGGTGTCGGTGGTCTGGTCGGCCGCCATGAGCGCGAAGTCCACGCCGAGGTGGACCGCGTTCGCGCTGGCCCGAGAAAGACAATCGGCCATGGCGTTGTCTTTGCCGGAGACGTGCCGGATGTCCGTGGTGAATTCCGACACGGCGGAGAGGTGGCGCTGCTGGCGGGCCGACCACGGCTCCGTGACTTTGGCCATTGCGTAGACCAACGGCTTGTGGTCGATAAAAGCCGTGAACGGGCGGCCCTCCAGGAGGTGTCGGAAATGGCGAACGGCCAGGAATAGACCGAGCAGCTCGCAGTCGAACGTGCTGTAATTTAACTCGTTCGGCCGGAGTTGCCGGCTGAAAAAAGCGAGTGGCTGCCAAACCCCGTCCACCCATTGTTCATGGACGGCGCCCACCGCGTAGTTGGAGGCGTCCGTAGTGAGGGCGATGGGCGCGTTGAGCACCGGGTGAGCCAGCAGCGTTGCGTCGGCGAGGGCCCATTTTGCGCTCATGAAGGCCGCATCCATGGCCGCGGACCAAACGATGTCATGCTTGGCCGGCTTGCCCCGGAGGGCCTCGTAAAAGGGCCGCATGAGCTGAGCAGCACGGGGCACGAATCGGTGATAAAAATTCACCATGCCGAGGAACTCTTGTAGGGCGTTGATGGAACGGGGACACGGGAACGTGGTGATGGCCTCGACCTTGGTCGGCAGCGGCACGGCCCCGGTCTTGGTGATGCGGTGGCCCAAAAAGTCAACGGTCGTCGTGCCGAAGTGGCATTTGGCCGGGTTGACAATTAAGCCGTGCTCGCTGAGGCGACCGAACAGTGTTCGGAGGTGGAGGAGGTGCTCGGCGGGGGACGTGCTGGCGACGAGGATGTCGTCCAGATAGACGAAAAGAAATGGCAGGTCGCGCAGCACGCCGTCCATTAAGCGCTGCAACGCCTGGGCCGCGTTCTTGAGGCCAAACGGCATCCTCATAAATTCGAACAGGCCGAACGGCGTGATGACGGCCGTCTTTGGGACGTCGGCCGCCCGGACAGGTACCTGGTGGTATCCCCGTATCAGGTCAATTTTGGAAAATATGACCCGTCCCGCCAAACGGGCGGAAAAGTCCTGGATGTGCGGGATCGGGTACCTGTCGGGGGTGGTAGCATCGTTGAGACGGCGGTAGTCGCCACACGGGCGCCATCCGACCCCCGGCTTTGGCACGATGTGCAGTGGTGAGGCCCACGCACTATTGGAGCGCCGCACGATGCCGAGGTGCTCCAACACGTCGAACTCGGCCTTTGCCACGGTGAGCTTGGCCGGGTCGAGGCGGCGGGCCCTGGCGTAGACCGGCGGGCCCGTAGTGGGTATGTGGTGCTCGATCCCATGCCACACTGCGACGGCCGAAAACGTCGGCCGTGTGAGGGCCGGGAATTCCGCGAGCAGGCGAGCGAACTCGTTCACCGTCGGGAGGGTGCACGCCAGTTCGGTCGGCGCGGAGCTGCTCATCGTGCACGCCAGGGAGCTGAAGGTCTCGGCGTGGACAAGGCGACGTCGTTTGACGTCGACCAGCAGCCCGTGTGCGCAGAGGAAGTCGGCACCCAGCAAAGCCATGGGGACGCAGGCGGTCACAAAGGTCCACTGAAAGCGCTGGCTGCCGAAGCAGAGGGTGACGTCGTGCGGGCCGAAAGTGCGTATGGCCGAGCCATTAGCAGCGACCAAAGAGGGGCCGCAAACGGCGTCCCGCCTGTCCTGCTCGGAGGCGGGTATGACGCTCAGTTGGGCGCCGGTGTCACAAAGGAAACGCCACCCGGACGCTTTGTCCCGAATAAAAAGCAAGTTGCCCGAGTGGCCGGCGCTCATGGCTGGGAATGAATGCCGGCCCGGCCGTTTCCCGACTTGCCGAAAGTGCATGGGGGTCGGCACATCCGAGCCTTGTGTCCGAACCTGGCGTGGTAATAACACCATGCCTGGTCAGGTGGAGGCCCCGGCCGTCGTGTCAGAAGCGGTCGGCGTGGCGTGGCGGCCGCCAGTTGCACCAGCAGTTCAGCCTCCAACCGCGCAGGACGCTCGGGCATCGTGGGCGTCACCTCGGATGGCGGCAGGCTCCAGGTAGCCGCACCGATGTGTTGGCCCGCCGAGGAGATCTTATCGGCTTCCCTGGTGGGGGCGCGGGGTTCGGTGATCGACGTGCCAGCCAGGGCGAGGCGTACCGGGTGAGGCAGCTGGCGAAGGAATAGCTCGCGGAACAGAAAATCCGGAGAGTGCTCACCGAGCAACGAGAGCATATAGTCCATGCGCTTGGACGGGCGCGTGTCGCCGAGCTCGGGCAGGTTGAGCAGGCGCCGTGCGCGTGCCGCTGGTGAGAGGGCGAAAGCGTCGAGGAGGAGCGTCTTCAGCGCGTCATACTTGTCATACTTGATGGGTGCTCGAGGAGGCTCAGGGCGCGGGCCGTGGTGGCGGAACCGAGCGCTGCCACGACTGGGTGGAAGCGGGTGTCGTCCGCGGTGATGCCTCGCAGGGTGAACTGGGAGTCCGCCTGGGTGAACCAAACAGCCGAGTGAGCCTCCCAGAAGGTAGGCAGTTTAAGAGTCACTGCCGTGTCCATGTCGGTAGGTCACCAGTGAAGGAGCTGCGCTCCAACGCGAGTCGAAAGAATTGACGCGACCAAAGACGGAATTCGTCCGAGTTGCTTAAATGAAACAAAACAGCTCAGGTATTCTGACAAGCCCGTTTATCGGGCAGCAATATATATACACATTTATGCTGGGGCGTTTGCCCGGGAAAACCGAGACCGGGCATGCCCGGGTGTCAAGGGCGAGTCCTGGAAAGGCGAGTCTGGACATGCCCGGGCGTCCTGGACCCGGCCTGGCAAGTCGAGGCTGGGTGTGCCCGAGCGCTCTGGGCGAGCCCTGGAAAGGCGAGAGCGGGCATGCCCGGGAAAAACGAGACCGGGCGTGCCCGGGAGGTTCGGGCGTGCCCGGGAACAGCGAGTCCGGGCATGCCCAGGAGAGGTGCGTCTGGGCCCGTCCGGACGAGTCCGGCATGGCGATCGCTCCCTGGCCGCGTCCTGGCAGGTGCAAGGCGATTGTGTACATTCAGCGGGAACCGCTACAGTACAATATATTATTATGTGCATTTGATAAACAATATCAATATGTATTAACAATAGCAATTATTGAATTTTAATGTGATTATTGTTGCATTTGTATACATTCAATGAGCTATTCATTATTCCACTTAACCTGCTTTTTTACCAATGCCAACATCACCCCTTCATTTTATAATCGTCTCGTCCAGTTAAACATTAGGGAAAAACTTTTTTTCAAATCGATTAATCACGTGACAATGTTTTCTTTCCTTGAGATTGAGCATCCCTTTCCGCTGTGTTTATCACCACTCACAAGGTGATTTGTTTTGTGGGTAAAGTGAGACCCACCCTTGGTCTCATCTCGAAACATTGTGCACCACGATCGGTCTCGCGATATCTCTCATCTCTCGTGATCTCGGGTTGCATTGATTGCATGACGTCATTGAATTTTGGTCACCTTGGGCACGTGACCATTATGCACGTGCGTTAAACCGCCAATGCGGACCGAGCAGTGCTCATTCGCACGTGGTTCATTCCTAACACGGAAGCCGTCCCTGGTTCTTCTTTATCTTTACATTTTATTTTCTTACTTTAATATGGCGACGCATACAAATTGCTGACGTCACAAACAATCTTGTTACAAAGAGGAAGAAGACGATGTGCGTAAAGCGGAAGTATTCAATAACGATGAAGAACCTCTGGGTGATCTTGTAAACCTTTGAATGTAACTGTGATGATGGTTCACGTGATCGGATCTCATCTGAAGAGGTTTGTTCGAAGATTATCATTTTATTATTAATACTGAGTGTAACGGCTGCCGACCACATTCGTTCGTGGCAGTCTAATATTTGGGTGGTTTTGCCGTATCGGTGTTTGTGGCGGTGTAGCGGCTGTGTGTAGTTTTGTTATCGGTGGTTCACATCGTGCTTTTCATAACAGCAATTTGTATCTCGGTTTTGTAACGTCCACCACCACCATTAGGCTTCATAGTTAGTTATATCTTTTATCCTTTAACTAGCGAAGTCTTTAGGACATTTCATGTTGTGTCGAGCTGGAGCGTGCGCATTGGTCGAGCACATGGAACGGTGTGAAGAGGTTAAACATTGAAATCTGAAAAAGATTCACTGAGGATCCAAAGTAGGTATGTTATTTAAATTGTTTCTTTGATACATAATACATTCGCTGCTTAAACTGTAAGAAATTTATTTGATGTGCATTTGCCGCGTTGTGAGGTAAATGCTTTGCAAACGGTTTGTATTTCGCCATTGCTGATTTATCGTGCAGAACAACAAACTGCTGCATGATTGTTTGTATTGAAGCCGAATGTGTGAACTGCAATTATGGAGATTTGTTAGTAATTTGCTGTTTGTTTCTCATGTTGTAGTTTCACGAAGCCAACAAATAAAACGCCTTCTGCACGAGACCCAAGGTTTCCTGTAATCCTATTTGCACGGTGTTCCTCTTCTTCACAATTGCGAGCCCTCGCGGCTCCTCTTCTTCATAAGCTGAACCCCAGCGGTTGCACTCAGTGTGACGGTCGGGAGGTCACGCACACATTGTTATGGAACTGGACACTGCAGCGTCATGCTCCATATTTCAGAAACTATTTCATAAGTTGTCTGAATTTTGATTGTACAATAACAACTTTTCGTAGTTGTACGGTGTAATTGGTTATTTTTGTTGGCTGTACCAAGTTACCAGTTACGGTATCAGGATAACCAGGCTTCCTGTGAGGTTCCCACTGGAAGCCTATTGTTTAGGGATGTTACAAAAAAATTTGTTATGAAAAAAAACAAACTTGGAAATGTTAAATCCAGATAAAGTATGAAAATACCTTTAATATGGTACCAAAACCACATCCATATCTTAAAAATTAAGGAAACTATGATCACTTTCATATTCGGAAATTTGACACTCCACCTGTATTGATTAGCTATTAGACTAAAACAAAAGCTGTGATCAATGATTG
>NW_027617222.1:55000-135244 GCF_964187855.1 Myxine glutinosa | reverse complement strand
ATCGTGGTGCAGGACCCCCTTGGACCTTCCTCTCCCTCCAGCCATCCACCTCCTGCCTTTCCACCCTTCTTGTGTACGTGAGTTTGTTTTGTTTGTTCTGTCCCTGGGTTAATCAAGTCTGTATAAGCTAGTATTTGCACTGTGTCACCTGCGTCTTATGTGTTGTAAATAAACTTGATTGCTCCTTTTTGCTTGTGTGTGTGTACAATAAATCCAATTACTCTTCTGTCCGTCTTCTCGTCTTATTCCTTTTCCTCTTTGCATTTCGTCGTTTTAGTCTTTTCCCAGATTGGGCAGCTGCGGTGCGATACGGCCAAAGTTCTGGGTGAATCGGGTGAGTCAGGGATCCTGTAACGGTCGCGGTTGGACCATCCGCTCGGCCCATCATAACATCTAAACCGCGATCAGTAACAATATATATATATATATATATATATATATATATATATATATACATATATATACATATATATATAAACAAGCAGTCACTCATTGAAAAGTCAACGGGCCTGGATGCTTTGAATAATTTTTTTAAATTAATTATTTTTATTTATTTATTAAAATTTGAGAGCTATTCACAATTTGAGATGTCAGGATTAAAATTGCAATTTCATTTGAAAGATTAATTTAATTTTAATTTAATTAATTAATTTAAAGAAATTGAATTGAAAAGAATTGAAAGAAATTTAATTGTCAAATAATGATGCAGATAATATAACTCATTAAACGGAGAGGTTCTTTTTAAATTGAAACCATATAAGATTCATGCGTGCATGATTTTTGGATTACGATATATGAACAGGAATCGTGGTGATGAAATGTAGTGCATTTACAAACATAACCTCCATCCACCTTTGGTGGCAGAGGTAATGAAAGGAGTGGTTGTTTGTAGTAGATTGTAGTCGATTGTGTTAGATTGCAGTAGATCACTGCTGCAGATTTCAGTCGATCACCAACTACGACGCCCTCGACACAAAAATCGAAATATCGCGCTCCGTAGCAAGCGGGGCCCCCGGTCCATCGGGCCGGGTTGCGGCGGGCAAAAGGTAGCGGGGTGGAAGTTTATTTTGGTTAACCACACACTTTTTGTGAATTATTATATCGATAAGCATTAAATATTCGATGTCTGACATGATGGTGCAGGGGTAAAGTGTAAGATTTCTGCATGTATGAGCCAGTAGAAACGTTATCGTTTCAATGTGATCAGCCTGACTTTCGCTGACACGGGGTGAGGTACATGTAGGTGTATTAACAGACTACTTTGTCTCCATTTCCAGTTCATCATTTTACACTTCCAAATGTCTTACTTGTACACCGATACATGTGCCGAGGCAAGTTCCAAAAAGTAGCTGCTGTTTTTCCACTTGGAAGGCAAATCAGAATTTTTGGAATCTCCAGTCCATCTGTGTAGCCTTCGACCAATGTCTATCAATCTTTACAAAAGCCAGAGTCCAACATCAAGCTCACCTGAGATCAAACTTATCCAGCCTATTACCATCCTTCAAATTGATGCACCTGGTTGTCGATCACCATTATGCATTCCCCTTCTGTGCGTTACACATAGAGGATGGAACCATTCACACCTGTTCTTGATAAAGTTAAATGTCATAATGATATCTTTACTGGAAAGGACAAGGTCCCCAATGCCTCTCTTCTCACAGCCACGCTTTCCCCAAAAAAAGGTTGCTCCGTAACGCATGTGGTTTTCTCAACTATTAAGGTTGAGACGTTTCTAGTCTATCTTGATGTTTCCACTGTACCTTGACTCAATGCTTGGTGTTGGTGCTGTAACCCTCATAAAACATGCATTGACCCGATCATCTCCGAGTTCCTTGCTCTTCTTCTGGCTTTTCTCAAATGGTCACCTGTCTTCATCTTGGAAAGCTGCCAACATACTGCTATTCACAAGAAAGGTTTCAAGTCTGATTGGTTCAAATTAATACTTGTCAGCCTTCTCTCCATCATAAGCAAAGTGATGGAATCTATCATTGCTGCAAACCGTACAAATTATCACTTCTTGAACTTTATAATCTCTCATCATCAGTTTGTCTCCTGCTCGAGCTATTCTACCGGTGTGTTGCTCCTGTTAACTAACAAATGGTTAAAAGAACCTCGTTGGACTCAACATACAGTGCATTCAGAAAGTATTCAGACCCCTTCACTTTTTTTTACATTTTGTTAAGTTGCAGCGTTATGCTGAAATCGTTTAAATTCATTTTTTCCCTCATCAATCTACACTCAATACCCCATTATGACAAAGAGAAAACAGGCATTTAGAAAGTTTTGCAAATTTATTAAAAAGAAAAAACTGAAATATCACATTGACATAAGTATTCATACCCTTTGCTATGACACTTGAAATTTAGCTCAGGTGCCTCCCATTTCTCTTGATCATCTTTGAGATGTCTCTGCACCTTGATTGGAGTCCACCTGTGGTAAATTCAATTGATTTGACATGATTTGGAAAGGCACACCTGTCTATATAAGGTCTCACAGCTGACAATACATATCAGAGCAAAAACCAAGCCATGAGGTTGAAGGAACTGCCTGCAGAACTCAGAGACAGGATTGTGTCGAGGCACAGATCTGGGGAATCCTACAAAAAAAAATTCTGCTGCATTGAAGGTTCCCAAGAGCACAGTGGCCTCCATAATTCTTAAATGGAAGAAGTTTGGAACAACCAGAACTCTTCCTAGAGCTGGCCGCACGGCCAAACTGAACAATCGGGGGAGAGGGCCTTGGTAAGAGGTGACCAAGAACCCGATGGTCACTGGCTGAGCTCCAGAGATCCTGTGTAGAGATGGGAGAAACTTCCAAAAGGACAACCATCACTGCAACACTCCACCAATCTGGGCTTTATGGCAGAGTGGCCAGACGGAAGCCTCTCCTCAGTGAAAGACACATGAAAGTCCACTATGAGTTTGCAAAAAAGCACCTAAAGGGCTCTCAGACTGTGAGAAACGAGATTCTGTGGTCTGATGAAACCAAGATTGAACTGTTTGGCTTCCGTCTGGCCACTCTCTCCATAAAGCCCAGATCGGTGGAGTGTTGCAGTTATGGTTGTCCTTCTGGAAGTTTCTCCCATCTCCACACAGGATCTCTGGAGCTCAGCCAGAGTGACCATCGGGTTCTTGGTCACCCCTCTTACCAAGGCCCTTCTCCCCCAATTGCTCAGTTTGGCCGGGCGGCCAGCTCTAGGAAGAGTTCTGGTTGTTCCAAACTTCTTCCATTTTAGAATTATGGAGGCCACTGTGCTCTTGGGAACCTTCAATGCAGCAGAAATTTTTTTTGTAGGCTTCCCCAGATCTGTGCCTCGACACAATCCTGTCTGAGCTCAGGTGGTAGAGATGTAGAGTTTTTGATGGTGATGATGGTAGAGTTTTTGCTCTGATATGTATTGTCAGCTGTGAGACCTTATATAGACAGGTGTGTGCCTTTCCAAATCATGTCCAATCCATTGAATTTACCACAGGTTGACTCCAATCAAGGTGTGGAAACATCTCAAAGATGATGAAGAGAAATGGGAAACACCTGAGCTAAATTTCAAGTGTCATAGCAAAGGGTATGACTACTTATGTCAATGTGATATTTCAGTTTTTTCTTTTTAATAAATATGCAAAACTTTCTAAAATCCTGTTTTCTCTTTGTCAGTATGGGGTATTTAGTGTAGATTAATGAGGGAAAAAATGAATTTAAACGATTTCAGCATGAGGCTGCAACATAACAACATAACAAACAAACAAAACTGGATTTCCTTGCGGGTTTGAACCAGTCCCATCATAACAGCCAGTCCTACTCATCAAATCAATTTGCTCTTCCCCAGTAGGGTGGATAGGAATAATGAAAATAGGGATCATGTGATGCAAGGGCCAATCTTAGAGCATATCACACAGAAGGAGGATCTATGGATGGTAATAGATACCTGGAAGTGCTTTATGTACATTAAAATGGAGCTCTTTGAAACAAACCACAAACCCAAAACAATTCATCTATCTATAATTCCATTAATCTCTGTGTGTATGTGTGTTTGTATGTGTGTATGTGTGTTTGTATGTGTGTATGTTTGTCTGTGACCGCTGTTTCTCGACAACTACCGGTCCGATATACTTGAAACTTGCCAGGTATATTGCTGGGGACCCGAGGATGTGCCTTTTCAAGGTTTGAAATTAATCGGACAAGTACTTACCGAGCTATGGCGATTTAGCCGTTCGCCGTTCGCTTTGGCGTTGCGAATGGACCAAACCATTGCATGTAAATAGAGGGGGGGGGTTCTGTGGTCGTTGCGAATGGACCAAACCATTCATGTAAATAGAGGGGGGGGGGGTTCTGTGGTCGTTACTGCCACGTGGTTTCAAAGTTTTTTTTTGTTGTTGTTGTTTGCACGCATGTTTTTTTGCACCCACGTACGGGCACGCCCTAGGATGTTTACACACACACACCCCTACACAAAAATTTTTTTTTTTTTTTTTTTGGCAAGGAACGGGCACCCACGTACGGGCACGTCCTAGCTTATATATAGTACGGGCATGCCCTAGTCTATCTATAATTCCATTAATCTCTGTGTGTATGTGTGTTTGTATGTGTGTATGTGTGTATGTTTGTCTGTGACCGCTGTTTCTCGACAACCACGGGTCCGATATACTTTAAACTTGCCAGGTATATTGCTGGGGACCCGAGGATGTGCCTTTTCAAGGTTTCATATTAATCGGACAATTACTTACCGAGCTATGTCCAAAAAACGATTCAACCAATCAGAGAGCAGCGAGCTATCGCGTGTGCCGAACGTGGCGAACACACTCTGCCTCGGATGGCACATTTGAGAGCGTATTCATTTATTTCCCGTCGGCAAACTATGTTGGCGCTATGTTGGCGTTAAACTATGTTTTAAAACTAATAAAAACCCCGGGGGGATTGTCACTGTACTCGCAAGCCGTTCGCCGTTCGCTTTGGCGTTGCGAATGGACCAAAACATTTCATGAACCAAACCATTTCATGTAAAGCGTTCGCCGTTCGCTTTGGCGTTGCGAATGGACCAAAACATTTCATGGACCAAACCATTTCATGTAAATAGAGGGGGGGATATAATTTTAGTTATAGATATAGTACGGGCATGCCCTAGCAACATAACAAAATGTGAAAAAAGTGAAGGGGTCTGAATACTTTCTGAATGCACTGTAGATATGCATATACACTTGGAATGTATATTCTGCACTGTAATTGCAACTTTCCATAAAACCCCTCCACATTTTGTTCATTTGCTGCTGAAGTTGGAGCATATACCTAATACCTATACCGATATATATCCATATACCTATATCACCCCCCCCCCCCCCCGCCTTCCCATGCCTCCACCTCCAAGCCCTCTCCCTCCCACAGATTTTCCGATGTCCCTGTTCTCTGCTGTTGTACTTGTGTGCTTCCCTCTCCCCATCTTGTCTCCCACTCCCTTTATTGTATGTTTTGTGTGTCCGTTTTTTTCTTTGTTTTTTTTTTGTGATTGATGTTAGCTCTTACACGAGGCTCGATCTTGTATCCAAAATAAAAAAATGATGGTAGTGTTCACGACATATCCTTTCAACCTGACTCATATTAACTTAGCATTGACTGGGTTGTATCTTAGTATTGATCCTGCCGTCAGTGATTGCAGGAGCTGTTAGGCTTGCTTTGAAAGCTGAGTTTCATCGGTATACCTGGTACTTTTCCATTTGCCATCTCTTCCAGGGTTCCAAACCCCACACATTCTATCACTATTGGTTCTTGCTCATGTTCTCTTTATTTAAAGGTTGACATCATATTGCGATATTGTTTGTATAGAGTTTTGGTATCGTACTTCCATCTTTCTTTCACCTGTGTTTCTTCTGTCAGATCTATTCCTGTTCTACTCTTAGGGTATCCTAAGGTCTTTCTTAAGGTTGTATCCCAGTCAATGGTATCAAAGATTCAAAACACATTTCGGAAAGCGGCACAAAAACTGGATTTCCTTGCGGGTTTGAACCAGTCCCATCATAACAGCCAGTCCTACTCATCAAATCAATTTGCTCTTCCCCAGTAGGGTGGATAGGAATAATGAAAATAGGGATCATGTGATGCAAGGGCCAATCTTAGAGCATATCACACAGAAGGAGGATCTATGGATGGTAATAGATACCTGGAAGTGCTTTATGTACATTAAAATGGAGCTCTTTGAAACAAACCACAAACCCAAAACAATTCATTCTTATAATGGGGGTAATAAGTGGGGTGGGGAGGGAAGAATGGGAAGTTATTTTTCAGATAAGAATTTAAAGTGAAAAATACAATAATGGTCCAGAGAGGGGCTGAGCTATGTTTTGCTGACCAACAACCTAATTTCTCCTGATGTACAGTCACGTGAAAAAGTAAGTACACCCCATGTAAAGTGTTGACTTTTTCAACATATTTCAACATACAGCTATTTGATCTTCATTTCAACAATATTGATAGAGAAAGGTGATATAAAATAACAAATATCATGAAACATTTACATTTTGTAGTCCATTGTACAATTTAAATAAACATAAATGCAAATTTTGCATGTGGACAAAGTAAGTACACCCTTGGCTCCAATAGGTGGTATTGCCCCCTTTGACAGAAACAACCTCAAGTAGGCGTTTCTTATAACTGTCTACCAGTCTCTGACATCGACTCGGAGAAATTTTTGCCCACTCCTCCATGCAGAATTCTTTCAGCGGAGCGATGTTTGAGGGGTTTCTTGCATGCACAGCTCGTTTCAAATCCCCCCACAACATCTCGATGGGATTTAGATCCGGGCTTTGATTTGGCCATTCCAGAACCCTCCATTTCTTTCTTTTCAGCCATTCCTTGGTGGATTTATTGGTATGTTTAGGGTCATTGTCATGTTGCAAGGTTCACCTTCGGTTGAGTTTCAACTTTCCGACAGATGGCCTCACATTATCCTCAAGCACCCTCTGGTACAATGAAGAATTCATCGTGGATTCTATGATGGTGAGCTGCCCAGGCCCTGATGCAGCAAAGCTGCCCCAAACCATAATATTTCCACCACCATGCTTTACAGTTGGTATCAGGTTCTTGTGGTCAAATGCTGTCTTTGGTTTTCACCAAACATGTCTTCTGGTACTGTGGCCAAATAGCTCTACCTTTGACTCATCTGTCCAGAGCACATTGTTCCAGAAGTGCTGGTCTTTGCCTCGGTGTTCATTGGCAAACTTTAGTCTTGCCCTGATGTTCTTTCTGGACAGCAAAGGTTTCCTCCTGGCACACCTCCCATGTAGATCAAATTTGTGCAGCCTCTTTCTAATAGTAGACTCGTGCACTTTGACATCAACAGTGGCAAGAGCTACCTGTAGGTCCCCTGATGACATTCTGGGGTTCTTAGAGACTTCTTTCAGCATCTTGCGGTCTTCTCTCGGGCTGAACTTGCTGGGGCGGCCTGGCCTGAACGAGTTGGCAGTTGTTTGGAATCTTCTTCACTTGTAGATGATCTTCCGGACAGTCGAATAATTGATTTCTAATTGTTTGGAGATCTTTTTAAATCCCTTCCCAGACTCGTGGGCGTCTATAACCTTCTTTCTGAAGGCCTCAGCGAACTCTTTTGATCTAGGCATGGTGACGCCACACACTTCAACAACAAAGAGCAAACCAAATTAATGTCTGAGGTTTAAATAAGACAGGTTCCTCCAAGATCCTCTCTAACAATGTTCTCATTATTTGCACCTGAGCTGGTGCACCTGATTCTAATTTTAGGTATTTGAAGTAGTGATAAATGTCGGGGTGTACTTACTTTTTCCACATGCGGAATTTGCATTTATGTTTATTTAAATTATACAATGGACTACAAAATGTAAATGTTTCATGATATTTGTTATATTATATCACCTTTATCTGTCAATATTGTTGAAATGAAGATCAAATAGCTGTATGTTGAAATATGTTGAAAAAGTCAAAACTTTACATGGGGTGTACTTACTTTTTCACGTGACTGTATACAAAGGAATGCTGCATCATTCTGCCTCTAAGAGGAGTTGTGCACTGTTCTGTACAGGGTGCAATCACCAGCAAAATGGTACACATGGTTGTTCAGGGAAGCAGAGAGGTCATTCATGTCGCCAAATAAAGAAGTTGGTTCTGAAATGCTGCATTGCAGAAATCCAGCCTCAAGAGTCGGACCGCAAGTCATTATATGCAACACGTTGTTTCCGCTCAAGGAGGAAAATAGACAACCATTCAAAGATGGTCTCCTGAATACCATTGGCAACAAGCGAGGAAAGTAATGCTGAGTGGTAGACTGAATAAGTCTCGAAAGATGTGCAGATAGAATGTCAACAAGACGTTGATTGAGGTATGCTAACTGTCATGGACTCCTCTTGCTTCCCACTGCGGCGAACATTGCTCAATCAACGTCCTGTCGATTTCATCCATTGTCTGGAGAGAGATGACCCTGACATCTCATTTGAGATTTAGAGGACCACACTTAGGTTGCGCGTAAATGCAGTACGAGGCATAATTGACAAGCTGGAGACGAATAGTCGTGTATGTACTCACAGCTATTAACAACGGTTCAACCCCCGCTAGAAGCCTCCTTGTCAGCAACAGATTTCTTTCGATAGCTTGGAGTTAGAGATTGTTTTTAATCAATGAAATCATTCAAAAAGACAAGCTCTGTGCGTTCCAACACTTATTTTCACCTGCCGATTGCCTAGACATCGAGGTGTCTAAAATCAAAATTGAGCTCCATGAAACCATTTCCAAGGTAATGTATGCACTATCACGTCCTCGCGCACAAAGGTGTGTTTTCTCTACACTCTCGCACTCTTATTGAATGAATGACCTTGGAAGAGTCATTGTTAAAAATAAAGCAACAACAATTAAACTTTTATACTTATACAGCTTATTCAGCAATAAGTATTGTGGATGGAACATATTTAATGGGAAAATTGTATGCCTAATGATTTTGGACAATTTGGAATATATTGACGAGTTTAATTTTCAAGGTGTATGCGTGTACACATTAACATAGAAAATTCATATCAGAATTAATAGCTTACTGGCATGCACTGTGATTGTGTTTAATTACATTTTAGCATGCGATTAATTTACTGCAATTGTCTAATGAGTACATCAGTCTTTGGAGTTGCATCCTGCCTCGTTATTCCAATTATACGTATTTTATTTATTTATTTATTTATTTTATTGACTGGTGATGCGCAGCACTGAGACTACAAAAGTTAGTTTTGTTTTAATCTGTTTTCTGGAGATGAGCATGCTTGGCTCTTCAAAGCACTGCGTGATGGTTTTGAATATTCATACTAATCCAAAAGAACAGCATTATGAACCAACCACAAATCCAAAATCACACTGCAACAAGACAACCACTTATTCTAAACCACTATTTTGACTTCCCTAATCGTGAATGACAATGCAACAGCAACAAACTGTTGATTGGTTTCAGTTGGAAGGTTACTGCTACCCTAGGCCTGAATAAGTGACAATAAATGAGTAAGGCCCAACTTACAATACCATATTATGTATGACGAGCCGGAGTATCCAGCTTTGCGGGGTGGGGGGAGGGGGGAGAGGGGGCAGTGGGGGGTAGCTGGAGAGGGAGGGGTGAGGAATGGAGTGGGTGAAGTGGAAGGGTGAGGGGAGGGGAGGTGAGGGGAGAGGGAGAGGAAAGATATACTTCATATACATCTTTTGGGAGGTGGGGTGGCTTTGACAGGCCCCTCCGTTATCCGTTTTGCGGGCGAGGGGGTGGTAGGGCGGTGGGGGGGGGGGGGGGGGAAGGGAAGAAGGAAAAAATTACCCATGCAAAGAGTGCTTTCACGTCAGTGTTTCACAGGTAAAAAAAGGAAATTGTAATACCCTCTGCCACCATCACCAGGTGGTGCTACACGGTACACATTTACATAGAGAATTTACGCCCCTCTCCCGGTCCCACACACCCCTGAATGAGACCGTGGCCACATAGCCTATGTTACCCCCCAGACAAGATTGTATTTTTTTTTTTTTTTTTTTTTTTGTATACAAGATCGAGGCTCGTGAAAGAGCGAAAATTAATCACACAGAAAGACAAACAGACACATAAAACAAATAACATCGGGAGCGGTAGACAAGATGGGGAGAGAGGGGGAAGGACACAAACACAACATTTGAGAGCAGGGACCGAGAGACATGGAGACATCGAGAGATCTGTGGGAGGGAGAGGGCTTTGGGGGGGAGGCATGTGAAGGGGGGAGGCATGTGAAGGGGGGGAGGCATGTGAAGGGGGGGGGGGGTGGGAGAGGTATAAACATATGGACACTGCCAGGATTTCCAGGAAATAAGTTGGAATTTCAAACAAGGTGGATCTGGGGTGAATTAGTGGGGGTAGAAAAGATCAAGGTTATGGATGGGGGAAGATAAGAGATGGTGGTGAACAGCTGTTTTAAAGACCTGGAGGGAGGAGAGGGATTGAAGGGAGTGTGGGAGTTTGTTCCACAGGCGGGAGAAAAGAGGAATGAAAGAGTGAAGGTGAGCAGAGAGCCGAGATTTCGGCAGTTTAACCATCAGAGGGTTGCTGGCAGATCTTGTGCGACCTGTAGGAATATTTGGGGGACAGAGCACGGAGAGAGCTGGGGGAGCAAGGCCGGAGAGGAGTCGGTAGAAGACAGAAAGACCACCTACCTGCCTGCGGTGAGTGAGTGAAAGGCCCTCAGAGATAGCTTCATCGCGGGAGATTCCAATGATTTTGAAAGCTTTGGATTCAACAGCGTGAAGCCGAGCCAGGTGTGAGGCAGGAGCACCAGCCCATAGGGGATGGATTTGTACCCCGAGTAAAGTATATAAGTATTTAAAGCTGGAGTGCCCGGCATTACTCAAGCAAAAAAGAAACATTGACATCTATCTATAATTCCAGTAATCTCTGTGTGTTTGTTTGTACGTTTGTTTGTCTGTGACCGCTGTTTCTCGACAACCACGGGTCCGATATACTTTAAACTTGCCAGGTATATTACTGGGGACCCGAGGATGTGCCTTTTCAAGGTTTCATATTAATCGGACAATTACTTACCGAGCTATGTCCAAAAAACGATTCAACCAATCAGAGAGCAGCAAGCTATCGCGTGTGCCGAACGTGGCGGACACACTCTGCCTCGGATGGCACATTTGAGAGCGTATTCATTTATTTCACGTTTGCAAACTATGTTGGCGCTATGTTGGCGTTAAACTATGTTTTAAAACTAATAAAAACCCCGGGGGGATTGTCACTGTACTCGCAAGCCGTTCGCCGTTCGCTTTGGCGTTGCGAATGGTCCAAAACATTTCATGCACCAAACCATTTCATGTA
Source organism: Myxine glutinosa (assembly GCF_964187855.1). Lineage (NCBI taxonomy): Eukaryota > Metazoa > Chordata > Myxini > Myxiniformes > Myxinidae > Myxine > Myxine glutinosa. The sequence continues at coordinate 123,921 of NW_027617222.1, read as the reverse complement.
AAGCGTTCGCCGTTCGCTTTGGCGTTGCGAATGGACCAAAACATTTCATGGACCAAACCATTTCATGTAAATAGAGGGGGGGATATAATTTTAGATATAGATATAGTACGGGCATGCCCTAGTATTTGAAATGAGGGCAAATATATTGGAAAGGCAATTACATCCAAATCAGAATCGATCACAAATGTCAAATCATCATTTCACCTTTTCGTTGAATGTATGCTGCTAAATGTGCCGTTCATCACGTTTCTGAGTTAAATATGATGACGTTCAGGAAGACGAAGAGGCCTTACCACTGTGGAAGTGTAACTCAGTGTAACATATTGATTGGCCCTGGTAACTTATTAATTAACCTGGTAACAAAGCAGATACATTTTATGTGTATGAACAATGTAATCTCTTGAAACACCTGGTCAAGGCCCCAGGCTAGAGCACCCCCCCCTGCTGTGTAAATGGAAAATCACAGCAGGAGGGGAGCGAGCTGATGCCAGGACTCGGTGCGATGCATGACCTCGGGACATTAGCGGAGAGGAGATTAAGTCCAGTTTGGCGATATAACGAGAGCAAACGTTGAGTAAAGTACACTTGTCCTCAGAAGCCCTGCCCGACGGAACGATGGAATGAACGAGTACTTGCTACGTGAAGCGCTGACCGAACGGGAGTGTCGGATGGAGAGAAGGACCAGCGAAAAGAGTTAACCTGATCCATTATATTATGCGGTATCATTTTGGTAATTGGATGAAGTGAATACAGTTTAATAAACGAGACCTTTTGTAACCTGTGTCCGGTCTTTGGAGTCCTGTGAGTCCCCCAGTAAATTCCCTGACAATCTTGGAGGCACCGCTGCGATCAATTGTACAAGCAAGTCTTCTTTAAAAGGTGAGTGTGTCTTGTCTTGTCCAATATGATTTACGAACTTGGAAGTTATGGGTACATACATGGGGGAGCAGGTGATCTGGGGCTTCTTTGCGCACCGATGCCGCGATATAGGTGGCGTGAGCCATCACGAATGGGATTTCGATAAACGACTGTAGCAATTTATTCGTTTTTTTCTAAATGATTTCTGTAAATACGTATTTTTGCGCTGGTTATTAAAGGGCCTTACTGTGACCTGGAAGCGGGCGGAGCAAGTGTGCACCTTGCGACCGCTTGTTTCAAGGACGTGTAAGGCCGGTACACTCGTTTACCCACTCGCACACGGATAAAGTACTACTTTTTTTTTCTTTTTTTTTTTGCACTTGTTCGAAGCACTTGACTTGATCGGCGCTCGGCGAGCGACAGGGAACCGGGAAACGGAATTATATTTATATATACTAGGGCATGCCCGTACTATATATATGCCCGTACTATATATCTATCTAAAATTATATCCCCCCCCCTCTATTTACATGAAATGGTTTGGTTCATTCGCAACGCCAAAGCGAACGGCGAACGGCTTGCGAGTACAGTGACAACCCCCCCCCTCTATTTACATGAAATGGTTTCGTCCATTCGCAACGACCACAGAACCCCCCCCTCTATTTACATGGAATGGTTTGGTCCATTCGCAACGCCGGCACACGCGATCGTTCGCTGCTCTCTGATTGGTTGAATCGTTTTTTGGACATAGCTCGGTAAGTAATTGTCCGATTAATATGAAACCTTGAAAAGGCACATCCTCGGGTCCCCAGCAATATACCTGGCAAGTTAAAAGTATATCGGACCCGTGGTTGTCGAGAAACAGCGGTCACAGACAAACGTACAGACAGAGATTACTGGAATTATAGATAGATATATATTTCCAATATGGTACACCGGCCACAACGATTTTAGCGATTATCCGAGTTTTTTTTAACGATTTCTGTAAATACGTATTTTTCCTGCGCTGTGTAATTCTTCTGACACGCGCCACGTAGAAACGCACCACTGATGTGCATGAAGCGACTTGTTTGCCGGTTCGGTAAGGTCCGTCCGTACACGTGTACAATCGTGTACACCCGTTTTAAATAAATAATTTTTTTCAGTTTTCCCGCCATGCCTATAAATTCATGACAGACAACCCCCCCTCATGCCGGTCCAGAATTATGATGAAAGATGGCGATTGAAAAAAAATTGCATCAAATTTTGTCCAGGTCCATCACGAAGCCTTTGAGACATGCTTCACGGTTGAATAAAAAACCACCGTTTAGAGTACTTCTTTTTTTGTTCAAAGCACTCGACTTGGAGCCAGCGACTTGCTCGGCGGGGGATATAATTTTAGATATATATATAGTACGGGCATGCCCTAGTGAGAGATAATTACAGGAAATGGTGTTTTGTGAGTAGCAACCACTCTCTGGTCGAGGCTCATAGAAAAAAAAATTGATACTTATTGATTTGGCACGCTTACAATAGATATTAATGGCGAGGGTTCTGTGGTCGTTCGTTTTGGCTTTGCGAATGGACCAAAGAGACAAAGTGAGAAAGAGAGACAGACAGAGAGAGATAGACAGAAAAAGAAAGAAAGAGAGACATAGAGACAAACAGAGATAAAGATGATAGTCAGAGTCAGACACATAGAGAGAGACAGACAAAAAGAGATAGACAGAGTGAGACAAAGTGAGAAAGAGAGACAGACAGAGAGAGATAGACAGAAAAAGAAAGAAAGAGAGACATAGAGACAAACAGAGATAAAGATGATAGTCAGAGTCAGACACATAGAGAGAGACAGACAAAAAGAGATAGACAGAGTGAGACAAAGGGAGAAAGAGAGACAGACAGAGAGAGATAGACAGAAAAAGAAAGAAAGAGAGACATAGAGACAAACAGAGATAAAGATGATAGTCAGACACATAGAGAGAGACAGACAAAAAGAGATAGACAGAGTGAGACAAAGTGAGAAAGAGAGACAGACAGAGAGAGATAGACAGAAAAAGAAAGAAAGAGAGACATAGAGACAAACAGAGATAAAGATGATAGTCAGAGTCAGACACATAGAGAGAGACAGACAAAAAGAGATAGACAGAGTGAGACAAAGTGAGAAAGAGAGACAGACAGAGAGAGATAGACAGAAAAAGAAAGAAAGAGAGACATAGAGACAAACAGAGATAAAAATGATAGTCAGACACATAGAGAGAGACAGACAAAAAGAGATAGACAGAGTGAGACAAAGTGAGAAAGAGAGACAGACAGAGAGAGATAGACAGAAAAAGAAAGAAAGAGAGACATAGAGACAAACAGAGATAAAGATGATAGTCAGACACATAGAGAGAGACAGACAAAAAGAGATAGACAGAGTGAGACAAAGGGAGAAAGAGAGACAGACAGAGAGAGATAGACAGAAAAAGAAAGAAAGAGAGACATAGAGACAAACAGAGATAAAAATGATAGTCAGACACATAGAGAGAGACAGACAAAAAGAGATAGACAGAGTGAGACAAAGTGAGAAAGAGAGACAGACAGAGAGAGATAGACAGAAAAAGAAAGAAAGAGAGACATAGAGACAAACAGAGATAAAGATGATAGTCAGACACATAGAGAGAGACAGACAAAAAGAGATAGACAGAGTGAGACAAAGGGAGAAAGAGAGACAGACAGAGAGAGATAGACAGAAAAAGAAAGAAAGAGAGACATAGAGACAAACAGAGATAAAGATGATAGTCAGACACATAGAGAGAGACAGACAAAAAGAGATAGACAGAGTGAGACAAAAAGTGAGAAAGAGAGACAGACAGAGAGAGATAGACAGAAAAAGAAAGAAAGAGAGACATAGAGACAAACAGAGATAAAGATGATAGTCAGACACATAGAGAGAGACAGAAAGTGAGAGAGAGAGACACAGACAGACAGAAAGAGAGACAGAAAAAGAGAGAACATTTTTGGGAACGTTTTTCACATTACTTTCCTGCAACATTGAAATAATGTTGTTGTAAAACGTTTCCACAACGTCGCCACAACGTTTCACTTTCGTTGTTGCAACGTTTTGCTCCAACGTTTTGGGAACATTCAAATGTTGTGTTTTGCTGATGCTAATTACCTGAGGTAATTACAGTAATTACAGTTCCGGTAATTACAGTAATTACAGTAATCATTACAGTAATTGCAGTAATCTTATTACAGTAATTACATTACATTAACTCAGGCACCTGTTGAGTAAGGAAGCTGATATTTGGACATGACACTGACCAAGTGAGGTGGCTGTCAAGGAAAATATTGATTTATTGATTAATCATTTAATAAATTAACTCGTTGATTTATAAATGACTTATTTAATTAAAAGTCCTCAGAGATACATCTTCGGATGAAATACTTACAGATTGGTTATGCTATGAGCCAATTGATTAAGGAAAATATTTTGTGATGGCCATATTGGCAATTTCGTGGCCATATTCGTGGCAACTCAGTTAGTGCCACTGCACCTTTAAAATGCATCCCTGCGTTCATTTTTCGATCGATTGAGTTGAAATTTTGAACAATCGGATCTGGACTGTCGTTGTTAACGACTCTAGCACGCACTCGTCCAATCAGGATGGAGCGGTATGGTCCCCGGATCATCACTGCCCGCAGTTTTAATTAATTTTACTTTTTCTCTTGGGCATATAATTTTGAAGACATGCATGTCATGATAGAGGAAATGTTTGTTCTGTTAAACGGAATAAATGTTGTTTATTTGTGTGGGTGTGTATTTTTGTGAATTTGGATATATTTTTCACGACTAATTCCAGTTAACATCCTGCACAATTTGCTCGTTTGCTGGCCGAGTCGAAATTGCGTTGAGTTTCTATGGCATGCGCCATTAAAAGCGCAGTGTAATGGTTGAGCTCCCTTTATTTCGTTTTGGTCATGCGGATGAGCAAACAAAGTGACAAATGCTGCGACTGGAGCAGTAAAGGCGATGTTTTTTAAATGGAAACGATTTAATGAGGAATTAAAAGTGGGAGGGGGCAACACCACGCATACCTCTTTTAAGGTGTGTATAAACCCTGGAATAAACGTGGGAGGGGGCAACACCACGCATACCTCTTTTGAGGTGTGTATAAACCCTGGAATATTTCAGCAATCAATACGATGCTGAAATGATGTAATTTATTGTGTAATATGGTCGACCTTGGGTTTGTTTGGGTTTGTTGTTTATTTTTGTGGGTGTCTATTTTGAGTATTTTGGATATATTTTCACGACTAATTCCAGTTATCGTCCTGCAAAAGGTCTGCTCGTTCTTTTCCTTTGAGTCGTAAATTCCTGTTGAACTCTCATTAAAAAGCGGAATTAAGTACGCTGTGTGATGATGGAGATCCTTGATGACGAATCAGGAATAGTGAATGAGCAGACAAATATCACGGATGGTACACCAGATAGGGAAAATGTAGATGAAACCCCTTTTGCTCAGGTGCTGTGTAGCGCTGCACAAAGATCCATATGAGCGGGGCCTGGGTGCTGTGTAATTAGTACACAAAGAACCAATTACTAGGGTGCTGAATAAACACAAAGATCCATTTTTGGAGCTGGTTCTCCCGGTGCTGTGATTTATTCAAAGAACCAAATCTTGCAAGAATTAAGATATGATTTGTCGACATTAGAAATACTTTAATATATGTAACGATTTTGTAACGATCATCCTGCAAAAGGTCTGCTCGTTCTTTTTCCTTTGAGTCGTAAATTCCTGTTGAATTCTCATTAAAATGCGGAATTAAGTACGCTGTGTGATGATGGAGATCCTTGATGACGAATCAGGAATAGGGAATGAGCAAACAAATATCACGGATGCTGCGGCTAGAGCAGTGGAAGCGATTTTTGAATTGTTCAATGATTATTCGATATTGTTATGACTTATTGTCAATAGGTATACTAAGTGGCCATGAGGTAGCCTGTTGCTATGTACAGTTTTATTCTATTGTTGATTATACCACATAACTGTGGTGATAAAGGAAATGTTCGTTTAAATAGATGATTATGATAGGACCATGACTATAAAATCATGATGATTATTATGAATGATATCATAGGGTTCAAATGCAGAATGATTGCATGAACTTGGGAAAGAACTTTCAAGCCCTATGGGATAAATTGGGTATTACAAGCGATGGAGTTTCAAAATTTAGCATGATTGAAGGAATTTGACAGTCCCATTTCAGGAGTTTTACGAAATTTATATTGCCAAGAGATTTTGGGTACTATTAAAAGGAAAATGATGAGATATTTTTCCCAAATAACTTTAATATCTGGCATCCATTTTGGCTGTCTCACGAATGAAGGATGAGTTGCCTTTAGTGGTTGCAAAGAAAAATTTGTGGAGACCAGGCAAAATGGGAAAATATGTCAGATATGACCCTAGGACAGGACGGCGATTCATCAATTGACATGAGGTACGAATCCGAGGTGACGACCGATGAAATTCGATCTCAGTCAATGGATGGACCTGTCCTGACATCATTGGGGAAAGGGCTTATGCAAGGAGTCATTCAAAATGATTAATTTGATTTATTGATGAATATTGATGAATTAATTGAAATTGAATAATTGATTGAATTGTTAATTGATTGAATCTAATTGATTGAATTTAATTGCATAAATTGAACTGAATAAATTGAATTGAATATATTGATTGTTTGATTGATGAAAATGCGGTCTCAAGAAAGAAGCTTTGATATCTTTGCGAGATATTATCAATGTGGAGACAACCTGGGAAAATTGAGCAAGGTGGTGAGTTTATATACAGATATATATGTGCGGTTACCATTGTGTGATTTCCCCGTCAAACAGAGCGGACACCTGAGGATTCACCCACTTCATACTGACCCTCCGGCTCATCTGCAAATACTGATCTGTGAGATTGGATTGTGCAAAAGCCACAGCTGAGGGAGATTCTCTGGAAATCACCGTGCGAACAGGTGGAGAGATCCTTCCTGGAGGTACGAGTGAAGCTTTAGAGGAACCTGGAACAAGCTACAACACATCCAACGCTACTTTGATAAAAGGCAGAATGGGAAATGGAGCCTGCAAGAACACACAAGGACAACCAGAGATTCCACAAAAAGGTACTTGTACACATCATATGTACGACCGTTATGGTGCCGAAGCTATAAGGCAGGTCGAGAATTGGTATTTGTGGACAAAGGGACATGATGAGGAGTTTCCAAGAGATGGTACATTTGAGCGAAGTCGATTGGAAAGATTGGAACAAAGATTGAAAGCCAGGAAGAGACAGAATCTAACGGTAGACTGGCTTGCATTCCATCTTTGGGATGGTGAATCCAGACAACGGGAACAGCAAGAACGGATAACGGAACTAGAACTTAAAATAAAAAGGATACAGGATACAGTGGAGGAGACAAATGCACAACTGCCCTCGAAATTAGGAATGAAAGTCACAGTTGTCCCATCTGATTTCCAGTTGTCTCCCCAAAAAGGACGGTACAGAGAATTTTTTCGTGTTTCAGGAGATAACGAGAGATTGCAGTGGCAACTCAGGGATGTAGAGATGCAGCCCAGCAATACAAGTGCACAGGCGCACAGATCAGACAACGACAGAAACCGGTGTTTCGAGTGTGGAAAGATGGGACATTGGAGAAGAAGATGTCCGTATGTCAACAGGAAGACAAGGTCATGGGGCAAACCAAGATCAAGGGTACCAGTGCTTACCGGTACCTCAGACAATGATTAGGCCTTCATTGCTGCAAATCCCAAATGATGATTGGCCTCAACAGATTCGATTACTGGACAAACATGAACAACTGTCAATGATTCTTGTGTCTGAAAAGTTTTCAGAGCAAGAATGATTCATTTTTCTTTTTGCTTGTTAACAAATTAATAATTAATTGATCAAATGCCAAAATTGGATCTTCTATTTTGGGCACAGCAATTTTAAATTTACAAAGTTTGGAACAATTGCGTTGCAATTGTTGGCAAACCAAGTAACAAGAGTCACATGATGATCAGGTGGGAATTTCGGACTATTGTTCCACACGATTGATAGGTCAATGGTCGACTGACATGCAAATGGGTGTGTAGTCAAAATTTGGATAGATTATTGTGAAGGCAGAAAGGGTAATTTCAATTTGACATCATAAGGGTTTTCTAAGAATGGACTTTTGGTTTATTTGTCTATAAGCATTTTGAATTTGATTGACAAATTTTATGAAATTGAAATAAAATTGACACCCATCTGATCTGTAAATAATGGTTCCAACGCAAACAAATATGCATAATGCATGTGTGTGTGTGTTTTTGTGTATCAATCTTACAAGATTGTTGACACCGACAGTGTGCCTGTCTGGAAATGGATAGTTATATGTGGATGGGATTGGGATATGTGGATGGGATTGAATATCCAGAGAATCCGTAAAATAAAATAGAAATATAATTTGATTATGAACATTATCTCTTTTGTCAAGGGAAATGGAATAAAAAAAAAAAAAATTTGATGTGCTGGGTTATGAGCAGCCATTAATTAATAGTAAAATTGTCAGTAATTTTGGGATTCCATTTTTGATAGAATGTATATGAGAATAACATCTATTTATGGATATGAGCTTCATAAAAGGAAATGAGGAAGTACAAAATCATCCAAATTTGGGAGAGGTCTTACACTGACTTCCCAGAATACTCTGCTCATGGATTTTATATATATAAACTTGAATTTTATCAGCATATAAATTGTGCTGTATGTATGGATGTGTTTTAGGCATAGATGATATGGGAAAAGAGTAAAGAAAATTTTGCTGGTTTGAACTATTGTGGGTTTTTCAGTTCTGGAGTTTAAACAAAGTCACTGGTTAACAGATGAGAAAGGATAGTAAATAAATTATTCTCTGCTGGGCAAATTAAGTACGATATTACTAAGACTTATGAGAGCTATTGTTCCGCCTTACAGCAGTGGAAAATTATTGGAAAAAATTAGATCCAACATAATGAATCTATAAAAGAATGTGATAGGGATAATATCCTCAATTTGTACTAATTATTTGATTGTGGGTAAAGGAATTAAGTCATCGTAGTGGATTGTTAACAGCAGCCTGAAAATGTCCTGAGAGTGTGCATCCATGTAATCAGAAATCCCAGATTTGTTTTTACAAACAACATTTTGGTAGAGGTCTTGTGTGGAACACTTCCTTGGTAGATAAAAACGGTACTGCATGCTGGCAGCCACTTTTGCGGCCAGTTAGGCCAAACAAATTGAGAGGAAATTGTAGTTAAATACGTAAGTTACACATGGCTATTTGTAAAAAAGGAAATTTGTTGAGATGGGAAACATTTTTTCGAAGGTTTATTAAGGTGTTATAATATGACATGTGGCAAGGCAAACTATTGGATGGGAAAATTAGATCTGGCTATAGAATAAATTTATTGACCCCTTGAAGTTAATCCTTCGAATCATTGTTTCACTGGCATTTTTGTTCAAATTGGAAATAGTTTGGTAGAGCTTTGGTTAAAACCTTTGGTTGCGGTATCTTGGAACAAATTGATAAACCATAGGAGATTGATAAGAATAGAAACAAATATGGACCCAAAATAGAAAGTTGGATTCATGCCTCTCATTGCAAGCAAGCACATGGGGCTAAGGTGGACGATCCCACAGAAAATGAGGCTGCACCTAGCAGCCCAGCAGAACATTCAGTGGCAGATAAATGATAGTCGTGATTTACAGTCATTTGAATTACATTTTAACACCCCTTGCATTGATAAACATTACATTTTCAACATGTGATATTCCTACTTGGAATAGTGACATTTATTTGCCTACATGACATACAATTACCTGCTGATATAAATACAACATGAGTGAAAAAATGTATCACAACTACACTCATGATCAGGGGATTGAGTTCAACCCCGGGAGATAGGGGGATCAGGGTAAGACAAATAATCTGATTATGTTACATATTAAGGGATTTTCTTTATTTACCTTTTAGGAAGCTTGTTAGTTTGGTATATAATGTTAAATGTCATCGACATATAACTATGTCATAGATATGAATATATACAAGGAGTAGCAGACTTGTTTGTTGGTTTAGTAGTTATATTGGCAATTGTTTTAGTGGTGGCTTGCTTGAAAGCCTTAGTGACGGTGTGTTTGAATAAGGTAACCAACAACACGATGATAACACATGAAGTGACAAATGAGGAAAGAAATGTGGAACCAGAAAAGGAAGACTTTTATGGCGACATAAACAGTAGAATTAAGATAATGGCATAACGACAATGTTATGAGTTGTGTCAATTACAATATCAATGAACTCATATCACCACGAGTGACACACTGTTAGGAAAAAAAAAAAAAAAAAAAGAGGGAAAAGAAAAAGTGGAGAGGAATTATGGTAATAATACATTATGCTTAATTTGTTGGTTTGGGAAAATTGTTGTTGGGAATTAGGTATTCCCGTTTGTGATTGTAATCATATACAATGCTATTCTTAGTTTAGTAATAAAATACATACCTGATTGAATATTATTTGTGTGACGCATATAAATGAATATAACTTTTTGTGTTAAGGAAAAACAACAAATTGTTGAATGTGAAACTGTCGGAAGATATACATGATTATGCTGATTTCATGGTAAGATGTACCCTATCTGATTCAGTGTGTGTGGAAAGCAGATTCAGATGTGACTGAGCATAAGGATAAGACGAGATCACATTTTGAAGGGAGTGCTAACGGAATTGGGAAGAAGTTCGAGAAAGAAAATTTGTGGCTAAAAAATGAAGTTAATCGTGGCATACACCCTCTTTCTCAAAGAATGATGAAGACATTCTCCCGTGTAACTTGGAGATGAATGCTTACCTTCACCAAGGAAATTTATGTGACCATTTGCCTGGATCACACTGCAACATATGAAAGAAAGGCGATCACTTACTCTTGTTCGAAGACTTCGAACATTCACCACATCAGAAGTTGCAGGACAACGACATTTTACCTGCAACCTCTGTGAAATGCGGGGACATATGTTATTACTTCACCAACGTCCGGGGAACCAGCATGGAGCTGCAAAAAACGGCTGTGCCCTTGTCACAACAGCTGTGCACGATTCTGCTGGTTGCTCCTGGTAAGGACCATGAATGACCTGAACACCATGGTCCCAACATCAGTGTGGATGCATCCGGCATCCCTGTTCCACATCTTGCTGGCCAATCAACGTCACACCAATACTTGCTGCCCACTCACAATGAGGGAAGAGGCAAGTCGACTACAACTGGGTGAAGGCCTTGTTCAAGGAATCATTATGGTTCACAGCAAAAAAAGTGGCAAGAATGCTACATGGAGAGAAGGGTCAGTCTATGACTCCGCAGTGTTACCACAACAGCGAAATCCTACACGAAGTAGTGCAGGAGCTATGAAGACATTAGGAGAAAATGTTTCATACCTGGATTCAAACACAAGTGATCAGCCCTTCCTTTCAAACAAAGTTAACATTTGTGTGGAGGCAAACGTTTTTTGCCAGATGGTGCAGATGCTTTACAAAACTTGAAAATGAAGTGAAATTGTTGTATCTTGGTGAGGGTGAAGTGTTGTTTTGAAAATATATTTGTGATGCAAATGCAATAGATTGAACAATATGGAAGGAGTCAATGACCAACGAAATGTTTTGTGATTCTTGCAGGATGACGGTGTATGCCTAAGGGAATTTGATTACCAAAGTGATTGATTATTTACTTATACTTGTAATGATGTTTACTAGTAGTGATTGATTGTTTACTTATATTGATGTTTAGATTAATGGTTAATATAAACAAAAACAAAAAGATGAGGGAATTGTGGAAGTGTAACTCAGTGTAACATATTGATTGGCCCTGGTAACTTATTAATTAACCTGGTAACAAAGCAGATACATTTTATGTGTATGAACAATGTAATCTCTTGAAACACCTGGTCAAGGCCCCAGGCTAGAGCACCCCCCCCCTGCTGTGTAAATGGAAAATCACAGCAGGAGGGGAGCGAGCTGATGCCAGGACTCGGTGCGATGCATGACCTCGGGACATTAGCGGAGAGGAGATTACGTCCAGTTTGGCGATATAACGAGAGCAAACGTTGAGTAAAGTACACTTGTCCTCAGAAGCCCTGCCCGACGGAACGATGGAATGAACGAGTACTTGCTACGTGAAGCGCTGACCGAACGGGAGTGTCGGATGGAGAGAAGGACCAGCGAAAAGAGTTAACCTGATCCATTATATTATGCGGTATCATTTTGGTAATTGGATGAAGTGAATACAGTTTAATAAACGAGACCTTTTGTAACCTGTGTCCGGTCTTTGGAGTCCTGTGAGTCCCCCAGTAAATTCCCTGACACCACCAACTTCGACCGTTTCTGGAATTGTTTTATTATTTGTGTTCAAATGTCTGGTGATTGTTTTTTTTTCATGTCAATGTGTACTTTTATATAACTGTCATTAATCAAAAAGGCTTAGGCACTATGGTGCGATAAAAAAAAAAAAAAAAAAATTCTTCAAAAAAAGTTTTTTTTGCCTAAAAGAATCCCAAGCAATCACTGATGAACCTCTGAACGTTTGACGAAGATCCGTTCAGCAATCTCTGAGAAAAATGGCGATACAGACAATATCAGGACATGTAGAGGGCTATCTGGAAGGAGTGATCTCAGATGTTTGTTTGAAGTGCTTTGACTTCAGAGACGCACCGATTGAGGATGGGTAGAGGTGCAGTGATTGAGGGATTTGGAAAAAAAGGGGGAGGAGGGGGAGGAAGAGAAAGGGTTAGGGGAATAGGAGGGGAATGGGAATGGGTTAGGGGAATGGGAAGGGTAGGACAGAAGAACAGAGGAATGGAGGGAAGGTAAGTGGTCGGAGAGGTGCTGTGAGGGACAAGAAAGCTGCTGGGAAAGGTGAGAGCTGCAGTTGATATGGAAGGGTGGGTCCTTGGAGTGGCACGAGAGCTGCGAGGAGAGAAAGTAAGAGCTGCTTTGAGATGCAGGAGAGCTGTGGGGAGAAGCACCAGAAAGGACAAAAGCAGGTACAAAAGGGATAGCAGTTGAATTGAAGTACTTGTACCAACCTGATACCTCCTTCTGCATAACAAGTACCAGAACATGATCACAAACATTACAGTCGATATGGAAAAGCAGAATATGGAAAGCTTGTAAGAAACGAGCGCTATATTTTTTTCAAAGATTTGGAATTAAGATGATGACAAGGGCAGAGGGGAAATCGGAAAGACATGAAGGAAATGGGAGAGGAGTATGTCAGGGAGGGGAAAGGGGAAGGGAGGTGATTTGGAAAAGTAGATCAAGGAAAAATAGAACACTCCTTATTATACAGACAAACACATGTGAGGAATGCAAAAATGAATGAGCAACAAGGAGTTGGGGAGAGGGAAAAACATTTTATCAAATTAATTTATTTAGTTCGGGGTAAGAGCATAAATTAGGAATGAGAGACTAGTGTTACGGATTTGTCACTTCCGTTGTTGTGGTTTTCATCCACTGTAAACATTTTTGATTCCATGTACTATTATTGTTGTTGTTTGAGGGAAATAGAAATTACTATTTTCAAAAGGTAAAAAAATTAATGTTTTAAATGAAATCGGAACCGGGCGACGACGAAGAGGAAGAGGAGGAAGAGAAGGCGGAGCGAGTGAGTCGGACAAGAAGCCTAGCTGCTTCGAGGTCTGGAGCGAACGTTAACAAACGAAGGCCACGAGTGAACTTTGGGTTTCCTGGGAAAGGGATTCCTGCGACAAAGTTATTATCACTGTGACAGATAAACCTGCGTGACAGGTTTTGCGGTCGATTCCGACGAGAATTGTTGGAGTGCCATTACGCCACGAGAATGGGTCGTCGGCCATTTTGACTCATGCGCTTTGCGCATTCGCTCAAGGTTTTTCTCTTCGCTTCCACCATTTTCACCGCATTCAGACGTTGATCTGGTGTGTGTGTAACATGGCTTTTGAGTGGCAAATCTGCGGTCCGCCGATTGAGAGCCGTCAAACGTCCATACCTGAAGGTGTGATTTCCCCGTCGCTTCTCGAGGACACCTTCACCCATCTTTGGCAGTGCAACTGTCAACCCAATGGGATTCTGGTCTCGATACGACATCGCACGGACGATCACTGGAGTCGATCGACTTTGGCTTGAAGCTGGAATCAACTTTGGCTTGAAGCCGGGAAAGAGACATTGGGAATGTTCTTCTTTTCGCTCACTTGGAGCACAGTGAGTTATATTGTACGAACCTGATGGTACCATCATAGGAAATATATATTGGTTGTACAATTGATTACTATTGTTGTTGTACTGTTATTCTTGTGTGATCTCAATACAATATTTGTTTGTTGGTAACAATTGGTGTGGCTTCACCATTGATCTTTGACATACAGAATAACACATCTTTCTGCCGTGACTCCTCTCGGGGCTCGGAGGTACACCGTGACCGGGTTTGGGGAGGAGCACGTAACACTAGGTAAGCAAACATGAAAGCAGGAATGGCCAAGATGGAGATAGGGAGGAAGTATCCAGATCACGTGGAACAACAGAACAGAGAAAACTAAATATCTGTGATCACAAAGCGATCACCAAGGCTAGGCCTCCCCCGACCAGTGGAGGTTTACCCTTGGAGATTGCCTGTGACTTACCATTGGCCCCTGATCAAATGATGGCCATATTTTTTTGGACCACTAAATGACCTTGACCTTCAACATTTAGGGATAGAGTGTATATAAAGAAAACATGTCCCCATATACAATCTATCCATAAAACTCAGCATCATGAAAATCAGAGGAAAATTACTTAAGTTATGATCAGAAAGATGTTTTTGGTTAATTAGGTCACAATCTGAAAAAGTAGGTCAAGGACACGAATCAATACATAAGATGCACAACTTCAGTGTGGGTACTCAATTATGATGAAAGAACATCTTGAAAGGTCAAATGGTCTTTGAGATTCCATATCAGTAAGATTGAGCGATGACAAAAAAAAGCATTTTTTTCAGACCACCATTTGACCTTGACCTTTAACTTGAAAGGGAGTGATGTAAATCAAGTATAAATACAACTTGCCGTAATGCCATAGGCTATCTAGGGAGGGCAATTTCGTTCTGATTGGACAAACATTAGTGGAGTTTTGGTCACAAATGTTAAAATGACTATATTTGGGTCATCACCTTAAAAATTATGTCAACCCTGCATACATTTTGTTCCCATTATTGATGCAAAATTTAATTCTGAAAGTACCAGCAGGAACCTGAGATACAACTCGGACATTGGCAGAAAAAAATGGGCAAAAACCTAAATGGTGGTTTACTACTCCAAAGGGGTGTAAGACCTTGACCTTTATTTAAACCAGAAGGGCATGACGTAAATCAAGTTTAAATGCACCTTGGTCTAGGACTCGAGGCTATCTAGAGAGGGCAATTTCATTATGATCGACACACCTTAGTCGTGTTTTGGTGACAAAATGGTAAACCATCTATGATTGGGTCATGACCTTAAAAATTACGGCAAGGTCGAAAATAATTATGTCAACCCCACATAATTTGTATTCCCATTATTGATGCAAAATTTCATTCCGAAAGCCCTAGCCTGCTCCAAGATGGAGCTCGGTAATTGGAACAGCTTGGAAAGTGGGAAGAAAAAAACCAATTTCTAAATTGTGGTTTAGTACTCCAAGGCATCCAATAAACTCTTGCGTACCACCAAAAATTGGGGCACTAATTGTAGAAACAAACACTACAACTGCAAAAAGCCTTCCCACATGCTACAGGGGGAGTTTTAATTATTTTCATACCAGAAATTAATGTTTCCCTCTATCAAATATATTCACCTTTTTATTGCAACTTCAACTCATAGAGAGATTGATGCAATAAATGAGTATATATCTAATTATATTTGCAAACAATAATATTCGACTATCCCACAATGCCACACAAGGAACCAGGTGGCAATAAAAAATGGATCCGTCGAGAAACACATTTCCTGCACAGTTCACTCACACTGGAATAAAACTGCACATACTGGTTCAAAACCACTTTTCTCAAGTGATTTAGTTTATCTTAGAGTAAGTCTTCACCTGGTGTAACTCTCATTAAACTAAACAGATGGAATTGTGTGAAATTGATTTTAATCCAACACGATGTGCTCGTGTAAATGCAGAATTAGATGACGCCATTTGTCTCATGCTCAATAACTGTCGTTGCAATCAATGCCTCGAGTTGTGCCAAAATGTACTGGAAGCAGCAAAGAGGCTGAAAATGTAAGTGCCCAAGGAAATGATGAAACATTGCAGTTCTTAACTCAGATTGAATCCAGCATATACATACGAAGTGTATGTTTTGATGACTCATGGAAAACCTGGTGAGTAATTTAATTAATGTTAGGCTGGAGACGCGTAACATTGAAATTCCAGGCCACATGAGAATTACACTGTCAAACATTAGTGATGCGAATATCTGTAGTATGGAGGACCCTATAGCTGAAAAGTTACAAGCATTTTGTATAATATTTCTATATATATATATATATATATATATATATATATATATATATATATATATATATATATATATATATATATATATATATATATAAAATATATATATATATATATACAGTCACGTGAAAAAGTAAGTACACCCCATGTAAAGTTTTGACTTTTTCAACATATTTCAACATACAGCTATTTGATCTTCATTTCAACAATATTGACAGATAAAGGTGATATAATATAACAATTATCATGAAACATTTACATTTTGTAGTCCATTGTATAATTTAAATAAACATAAATGCAAATTTCGCATGTGGAAAAAGTAAACTTACACCCTTGGCTCTAATAGGTGGTATTGCCACCTTTGGCAGAAACAACCTCAAGTAGGCATTTCTTATAACTGTCTACCAGTCTCTGACATCGACTGGGAGAAATTTTTGCCCACTCCTCCATACAGAATTCTTTCAGCTGTGCGATGTTTGAGGGGTTTCTTGCATGCACAGCTCGTTTCAAATCCCCCCACAACATCTCGATGGGATTTAGATCCGGGCTTTGACTTGGCCATTCCAGAACCCTCCATTTCTTTCTTTTCAGCCATTCCTTGTTGGATTTACTGGTACTAGGGCATGCCCGTACTATATCTATATCTAAAATTATATCCCACCCTCTATTTACATGAAATGGTTTGGTCCATGAAATGTTTTGGTCTATTCGCAACGCCAAAGCGAACGGCGAACGCTTTACATGAAATGGTTTGGTGCATGAAATGTTTTGGTCCATTCGCAACGCCAAAGCGAACGGCGAACGGCTTGCGAGTACAGTGACAATCCCCCCGGGGTTTTTATTAGTTTTAAAACATAGTTTAACGCCAACATAGCGCCAACATATGAGAAATATGAGAAATAGCAGAAACTCCACAATACGAGCAGGGTGCCTCATTTGTATTAAATAAATGATCGGAAGAAATTAAATAAGTAGCGGATGTAGCTTCAAGATATCAATATTTTATTTTCTGACAAGCTTTCGACCAAACAGGTCTTCTTCTCAGTCTTCCTTGAGTTTAACTAAAGTCATGTATATACATATGTCATATATACATAATATACTACAGTATACTAGTGGGGTCACCCGTGGGAATCCCAAGGGCATGGACGTGTGTGACATTTAGACATTTTCATTTAGATGCTGCGCATTCAGTTTTACAAAATGGTTACTGGCAATTTATCCGATCCACAAATTATGTAATCTACACAATGTATTTACTTCTGATAACATGTAAATGCATGTGCATGCACATGGGAAATACAGTTTGAAATGTGTCATTACACCCAATGTTAAATTCGACTTCAAGAGCTCAAATCCTCTCCCTCCCCGACCCATCCCTCCCACATCATGCACACTGCACCAGGGAGTGGGTCACACACGGCGGGGGGGGGGGGGTCACACACGGGGAGTGGGTCACACATGGTGGAGTGGGTCACACACAGAAGAGTGGGTCATACACGGGGGAGTGGGTCACACACAGGGGAGTGGGTCACACACGGGGGAGTGGGTCACACACGGGGGAGTGGGTCACACACGGGGGAGTGGGTCACACACGGAAAAGTGGGTCACACACGGAAAAGTGGGTCACACACGGAAAAGTGGGTCACACACGGAAAAGTGGTTCACACACGGAAAAGTGGGTCACACACGGAAAAGTGGGTCACACACGGAAAAGTGGGTCACACACGGAAAAGTGGGTCACACACGGAAAAGTGGGTCACACACGGAAAAGTGGGTCACACGGAAGAGTGGGTCACACACGGATGAGTGGGTCACACAAATGGGAGTGGGTCACACAAATGGGAGTGGGTCACACACGGAAGAGTGGGTCACACAAATGGGAGTGGGTCACACACAGGGGGGTGGGTAACACGATGGAGTGGGTCACACACGGGGGAGTGAGTCACACATGGGGGAGTGAGTCACACACGGGGGAGTGAGTCACACACGGGGGAGTGGGTCACACACAGGAGAGTGAGTCACACACACAGGAGTGGGTCACACATGGGGGAGTGGGTCACATACGGGGGAGTGGGTCACACATGGGGGAGTGGGTCACACATGGGGGAGTGGGTCACACATGGGGGAGTGGGTCACACATGGGGGAGTGGGTCATACATGAGGGAGTGGGTCACACATGAGGGAGTGGGTCACACATGAGGGAGTTGGACACATAGGGGTGTGGGTCACACATGAGGGAGTGGGTCACACAAATGGGAATGGGTCACACACGGGGGAGTGGGTAACACACGAGGGAGTGAGTCACACACATGGGAGTGGGTCACACATGGGGGAGTGGGTCACACATGGGGGAGTGTGTCACACAAGGGGAAGTGAGTCACACATGGGGTATTGGGTCACACACAGGGGAGAGGATCACGACGTTCATTGGTGGTCTCGTTCTGTTCCCTCATTATTTTATTCATTTTGAAAATTGCAATTACAAATGACCCTCATGCAACTCATTGAGACAGCGCTGACATAAAGAAACAGGAATGACCACCCACATTCCCCACATTACGCAACTTTGAGCTAAAGACAGCTCGGAAACACGTGATGCATATGGAGCATATTCTGACGTTGAGCGGAACTTGCACCAAGAACCTGACAAAACAACGTCCGCATCACGTGACTGCACAGGATCAGAACCAGATTGTACAGCAGCGAACCAGATTCACTCTGTTCCAACATGAACACCTCGACCTCATCTGTAGGTTCAGCACCGGTCTTTGGAGAACGAAGCTCCGCCCCTCTCCCCACGTGCAGCGTACCTAATAAATGCAACTTTTCATTGTGACTACTACTAAAGAATGAAACATTCCGACTATATAAAGAATACAGCTCAAATGGAAAAGTCCCTGTGAAAAAGGTTATGGACTGTGTATAGTCCAGCGAAAAACAAAATTACTCTTTTCGTTACGGCATACAATATTACATCTTTTCAATCAAAGATTTCAAGTAAACTTCTTTAAAGTGCACGTGAACATAACTTATAAAATAAGAACAAATAAACATATCTCGGGAATTTCCTGTCTGTGTTATATGGGCGGTGTATGATATACCGTGCCGCAAATTTCTAAAATGTCTCAGCAATTTCCCGTCTGTGCGTGAATTTTCTCAATTATTGCTGAAACCGAGTCTAAAACCATCGATAAAAATGAAATCAGATGGTGAATTAGAGTCAAGATAAAGCCATGAGAGAGTCTCAATGGACTTCATGTTACAGGCCTTTGAAAATGCATTTTGTTCCATAAACAGTAACTTTCATTGAATTATCTTCCCGTTTTTGCAACCGAGTCTAAAAACCATGTTAGCGATTGTGAAAAATGAAATCAGATGGTGAATTAGAGTCGAGATAAAGCAGTGAGGGAGTTTCAATTTATTTTATCTTACAGGCCTTTGAAAATGCATTTTGTTCTATAAACGGTAACTTTCATTGAATTTTCTTCCCGTTTTTTGCAACCGAATCTAAAACCATGTTAGCGATTGTGAAAAATGAAATGATATATCGAATTAGAGTTGGAATAAAAAATGTGAGAGAGTAAGAAACCATGGGCCTAACTGTTACGGATTCGTCACTTCCATTGTTGTGGCTTTCATCCATTGTAAACATTTTTGATTCCATGTACTATTATTGTTGTCGTTTGAGGGAGATAGAGATTACTATTTGCAAAAGGTAAAAAAGTTAATCTATCTATAATTCCAGTAATCTCTGTGTGTTTGTTTGTCTGTGACCGCTGTTTCTCGACAACCACGGGTCCGATATACTTGAAACTTGCCAGGTATATTGCTGGGGACCCGAGGATGTGCCTTTTCAAGGTTTCATATTAATCGGACAATTACTTACCGAGCTATGTCCAAAAAACGATTCAACCAATCAGAGAGCAGCGAGCTATCGCGTGTGCCGAACGTGGCGAACACACTCTGCCTCGGATGGCACATTTGAGAGCGTATTCATTTATTTCACGTTTGCAAACTATGTTGGCGCTATGTTGGCGTTAAACTATGTTTTAAAACTAATAAAAACGAATTTGCGATTCATCGTAACTGCGATATACGACCTTCCTCCGGCAGCCAATCACCCATCAGCCAAAGACCTCACTTCCCGCAGCCAATCACGGAACACGTTGTTGCGTTTTTGTTGCGTGTTTTTCCTTTTCATTTTTTTCATTGAATTGATTGATTCCTTGCGCTTAAATTGCAAACAGCCAAAATACGTTGGCGCTAATTGAATAATTGGGCATTAACACTAAATGGCGAATAATCGTAACTGCGACATGCGAACTTCCGGACAGTGAGGACTTCACTTCCGGCCTTACGAAAGTGCCGACTTACTGTCTCGATTGTATCTTCCCACTGTCTTATTGTTATATCTATCTATTCTATCTATCTACACCATGTTGGGATCTTCTGCCCAAGAGACTTCTTCAGCCATTGCCAGTTCTACGTGGCGACCTGTAGGGTTGGCAGATCCAGCAGCCTCCGCATTCTTGCCCAGGACGAGGAAACAAAGAAGAAGCGCCGTTTCCTCTGCAATGTTGTTTATGCAGTGGTGCTAACGACATAAAGGTGTGTACAATGTACATGTAGACAATTTTTATTATTCTTTGTTTGGGAGGGAGATGGGAGGGTGATGGGGCAGGGTGATGGGGCAGGGTGATGGGAGGGTGATGGCAGGGTGATGGGAGGGTGATGGCAGGGTGATGGCAGAGGGTGATGGCAGAGGGTGATGGGAGAGTGATGGGAGGGTGATGGGGGGGGGGGGGAGATGGGAGGGTGATGGGGCAGGGTGATGGGGCAGGGTGATGGCAGGGTGATGGCAGGGTGATGGGAGAGTGATGGCAGGGTGATGGGACGGTGATGGCAGAGGGTGATGGCAGAGGGTGATTGCAGAGGGTGATGGCAGAGGGTGATGGCAGAGGGTGATGGCAGGGTGATGGCAGAGGGTGATGGCAGAGGGTGATGGCAGAGGGTGGTGGGAGGGAGATGGCAGGGTGATGGGAGGGTGATGGGAGGGTGATGGGGGGGAGATGGGAGGGTGATGGGGCAGGGTGATGGGGCAGGGTGATGGGGCAGGGTGATGGCAGGGTGATGGCAGGCTGATGGGAGGGTGATGGCAGGGTGATGGAAGGGTGATGGCAGAGGGTGATGGCAGAGGGTGATGGCAGAGGGTGATGGCAGAGGGTGATGGCAGAGGGTGATGGCAGAGGGTGATGGCAGAGGGTGATGGCAGGGTGATGGGAGGGTTATGGCAGAGGGTGATGGCAGAGGGTGATGGCAGAGGGTGGTGGGAGGGAGATGGCAGGGTGATGGGAGGGTGATGTGAGGGTGATGGGGGGGAGATGGGAGGGTGATGGGGCAGGGTGATGGGGCAGGGTGATGGGAGGGTGATGGCAGGGTGATGGGAGGGTGATGGGAGGGTGATGGCAGTGGGTGATGGCAGGGAATTAACATTAACGAATAAAATTTGTAATGTAATAATTTGTAATAATTTGTAGTAATATAATAATAATAACGAATTCTGCTCTGTTTCAATTCTGTTTCAATTTGCTGATATGCTTTGCAAACCTTTTTTTTTTTAAACTATTTTAAAATTAAAACAATTCGAACATGGAATACATACTGACACTGCACTTTCAGGTCTCCTACAAATCCTACCCTGTCGCCTCACCGTGGCGTAGGAGTGGCAATGGTCAATGGCATCGAATGTCATGGCTAGCAAAGACAGGGAGGTACACTTGATTTAAATTTGGAAATTTTTTTTTTTTTTTTTTTTGGCCACGGAACGGGCACCCACGTACGGGCACGTCCTAGTGTTTTAAATGAAACTGGAACCGGATGACGAAGAGGAGGAAGAGGAGGAAAAGGAGGAAAAGAAGGCGGAGCGAGTGAGTCGGAGAAGAAGCCGAGCTGCTTCGAGGTCTGGAGCGAACGATTGGCGAACGAGAGTCACGAGTGAACTTTGGGTTTCCCAGGAAAGGGATTCCTGCGACAGAGTTGCTATCGCTGTGACAGATCAACCTGCGTGTCAGGTTTTGCGGTCGATTCCGAAGAGAATCGTTGGATTGCCATTACGCCACGAGAACGGGCCGTCGGCCATTTTACCTCGCACAGGACTTGCGCTTCTCTCAAGGTTTTTCATCTCACTTGAACCATTTTCACCACATTCAGACGTTAATCTGGTGTGCGTGTGTAACGCGGCTTTTGAGTGCGAAATCTGCATTTCGCCGATTTGGAGCCGTGGAATGTCCATACCCGAGGGTATGATTTCCCAGTCGCCTTGAGGGCACCTTTGCGCAGCTTTGGCAGCGGGACTGTGACTGTCATCCGAACGGGATTCTGGTCTCGATACGACATCGTACGGACGATCACTGGAGTGGATCGACTTTGGCTTGAAGCCGGAAGCAACTTTGGCTTGAAGCCGGGAAAGAGACATTGGGAATCTTCTTCTTTTCGCTCACTTGGAGCACAGTGAGTTATCTTGTACAAACCTGATGGTACCATCATTGGAAATATATATTGGTTGTACAATTGATTACTATTGTTGTTGTACTGTTATTCTTGTGTGATCTTAATACAATATTTGTTTGTTGGTAACAATTGGTGTGGCTTCACCATTGATCTTTGACATACAGAATAACACATCTTTCTGCCGTGACTCCCCTCGGGGCTCGGAGGTACACCGTGACCGGGGTTTGGGGAGGAGCATGTAACACTAACAAAAGAGGCCTCAAAGCTATGTAAGGAAACAAAATGGTGGATATTTGTTTTTGAAGCCACACCCCAGACAAACAGACAGACAGACTCACAGACTCACAAACAGACAATCACCTACGGAGAATATTATATAGATAAAGTCATATATATATACAACAAAAGTCATATGTATATATTAGTCATAAACATACTTCATTATATAATTTGTTGAGCATTAAGTTTACCATGATCCAGTGTCTTTGAGGAGCTTGTAAGTATATTACACGCAAGGCAAGGCATTTCTGAAACAACTAGATAGTTCATATATATATATATATATATATATATATATATATATACTAGCAGAAGTAACCGGCATTGCCGGGTGGGGGAGGGGGGAGGGGAGGGGAGGGGAACGGGGGGGAGGGGAGGAGAGGGGGGGGAGGGGAGAAGAGGGGGGAAGGGGGAGGGTAAGGTGGAAGGGGGAGGGTAAGGGGGGAAGGGGAGGGGGAAAGGGGAGGGGGTAGGGTGTAGGGGGAAGGGAGGGGGTAGGGTGGAGGGGGAAGGGAGGGGGAAAGGGAAGGGTGGGAACGGGAGGATGGAGGGGGGGAGGGTAGGGGGGAGGGTAAGGGTGGAAGGGGGAGGGTAAGGGTGGGGAATGGGAGGGGGAAAGGGGAGGGGTTAGGGTGTAGGGGGAAGGGAGGGGGTAGGGTGGAGGGGGGAAGGGAGGGGGTAGGGTGGAGGGGGAAGGGAGGGGGTAGGGTGGAGGGGGAAGGGAGGGGGGGAGTGTAGGGTGGAGGGGGGAGGGGAGGGAGAGGGGGGAGGGGAAGGGGGGGAAGGGGAGGATGGAGGGGGGAGGGGAGGATGGAGGGGGGAGAAGGGGGTGGGTAGGGGAGGGAGAGGGGGGAGGGAGAGGGGGGAGGGGAGGGGGAAGGGAGGGAGAGGGGGAAGGGGGAAGGGGAGGGAGGGGGAAGGGAGGGGAGGGGGAGGGGGGGGAGGGGAAGGGGAGGGGGGAGGTGGGGGAAGGAGAGGAGGAGGGGGAGGGGAGGGGGGAGGGGAGAGAAAGGGGAGGGAGGGGAGGGGGAGGGGGAGGAGAGGGAGGGGGAGGGGAGGGGGGAGTGGGAGGAGAGGGGGAGGTGGGGGAGGGGGAGGGGGATGGGGAGGGTAAGTGGGGAAGGGGGGAAGGGGAGGGGGAAAGGGGAGGGTGTATGGTGGAGGGGGAAGGGAGGGGGAAGGGGAGGATGGAGGGGGGAGGTAGAGGGGGGAGGGGAAGGGGGTGGAAGGGGAGGATGGAGGGGGAGGGGAGGACGGAGGGGGGAGGGGAGGTAATATTACATTACACACACACAAACTGTGTTTTATGTTCAATGGTGTGCTCTGCTACCGGCTAAGATTCCGTGTATAATATTCCTCGCTGAAAAAAAATCTATGTGAAACATGCTACTATCTGAAGTGAAAATGTATCAAAGTTGAACCCAGGTGTGATGCTCACTTAAACCACTGAGCGGCGACTATAAGACCTCGGATGTCCGCGACTCCGGACCACTCCTGCGACATTTACTCTGTGACATGTAGACTCGGATGGTACGTACATGCAGACATTCTAGGCTTGCTTGCATTGACTAATATTATCG
Organism: Myxine glutinosa; assembly: GCF_964187855.1. Lineage (NCBI taxonomy): Eukaryota > Metazoa > Chordata > Myxini > Myxiniformes > Myxinidae > Myxine > Myxine glutinosa. The sequence goes on along the minus strand of NW_027617222.1, from coordinate 99,165 downwards.
ATCCTTCCTATATGATGCCACGATCCTGATATATATTGCATGATTGTATTCTACAGGATAATGCCAGAGATCTGATTGTTATTAAACCTACCTATGGGACAAAGTTGTGGACTTGATTGATTTTCACAACACTATCTATGCTAAATCATGCTAAATGCTAATCATGCTAAAATCTTTGCTACTTGCTGTGAGTTTATGGCAGCAAGGAACATCACGTGATCGCTCTGAGCAAATCAGCGCGCTGCTCTGCCATCGCCTCATATTCCGTGTATCATATTCCTCGCTGAAAAAAAATATGGATCTAAAGATGAATGAAAAAAAAACCTATGTGGTGTGAATGGCAAAGTTCCTTGCTGAAATGTGAAAAAACGCAATCGCTTTTAGCTCCGAATTACGTGCGAATGCGTAACTGTGAGTTTATGGCGGCAAGGAAAATCACGTGATCGCTCTGAGCGAATCAGCGCGCTGCTCTGCCACCCGCCTCAGATAATATTCTTCGCTGAAATGCGCTGAGGTAAAAATATGGTAAAAAAATATTATGAAATATTTTTTTTTAGGTCGGCCATGTTCTTCCCAGGCTCAATGGCCATGTCTATGCCAAATATCAAGCACGTGAGCCTCTCCGTTTAGGAGTCTATCAGAAACATTACACACACACAAACTGTGTTTTATACATATATATATATATATATATATATATATATATATATATATATATATATATATATATATATATATATATATATATATTGTTGTGGATTTGAGAATTGTTGTGTTTTTTTTTGTATTGTTGTAAGTGTAATGAATTGTTGTAAATATTACCCTCCGTGTGTAAAGGTCAAAGGTCGTCCTCCTAGTTACTCCATATACATACACGTAGCCAATCATATACCCTTTTAAGTAGTTATCTCCTTATTCTATGTAGTTGAAGGCTCTGTTCCCACTAGTTGACAATGCATTGCATCAGATGACATAAGGTAGTTCCCTTCCATTCCAAAAGCCCCCCCAATCCCAAAACCTCAATTGCCAACTGCATTTGCCGCCATTGGCCATGTGCTCCGTCTCGGGGAAGAAGGGCGTTGCTCTCCACTCGTCATGAGAAGGTGGAGCCCAGCGAGCCCCCACCAGCCAATCAGGGCTGGTGAGACACCATCACGGGCATGGCGCGGCTTGATCGCGACGCACCTTATAAAAGGGTGTGGGGAAGGATTGTGAAGGAGAGATGAGTAAAGGAGCCCCACGAGCAGTTCTGCAGAAAGAGAACCCGTCACGCAACGCCCCCACAAGAGAGATGCGGCAGATGGGAGATGAGCTTTGAATCCACCACGCAGCTTTGAATCCACCACGCAGCTTTGAATCCACCACGCAGCTTTGAGACCACGCAGCTTCGACCCACTGCTACGCGGGAACCAGATTGCGGTGGCATCGATGGCATCGGTGGCCGTCGAGGTCCAGCCCAACGTCCCGTGCGGGATCAAGCTCCAGCCAGCGTCCCGCTGAACCTTCCTCTCCTTCCATCCATCCGATCCTGCCTTAATTTCCCATTCGTGTGAGTCTGATTGTCGTTTGTTTTGTGCGTCTTGTCCTGGGTTAAGTAAGACTGTTTATAGGTAAGCTAATATTTGCTCTGTGTCCTTCTGGTCCTTCCATCCTTCTGTAAATTATTTTCTTATTATTCCTTCTCCTTGGTTCTTTTTATTGTGTAAATAATAGCTAGTAATAAATTATATTTGTATTTCCTACCTTTGTTCTTCTTTCCTTTACATCCGTTTCATCCTTGTCTTTTCCCTCATTGAATACCTGTGGCGCGATTTTGGCCAACGTTTAAGGATCGGGTTTAGTTTCTGTTAAATGGTTCGTGCCACGGTTGCTAAACCGCTTGGCAATTAACATCTGTCCGCGGACGCGAATGGGGTTGCGCACCTGCCTTTCCGGAGGGAGCTGTGCAGTGTCAGGGACCACGTCGGTCAGTCATAGACGAGGGGATTAATCCCCCCTCGATAAGGGGAAAAGAGGCCGACGTTGGGTGTCGCAACAATTGGTGTCAGGAGTGTTGGATTCCGACCTGAAGCGCGCTTAGCGCGCTCAAATTACGAGAGGCCCAAAATTTTATTTTATAACATCCTAAATTTAAAATCGTGCCATGGATGGTCAAGGCGATCGGGTGCCGGTGGGAGAGTTAGAGGGTTTAGAGTCGACCCAGGACCCCAGGGAAATGTATGTGGGAGAAATGGAAGAGGAGAGCAATGAGGATGTGGTTGTGGGGGTATCAGGTGCGCAAGATGGCGCCCTCGCGCATGAGGTTTCAGGCACACAAAATGGCACCTCACACGAGCGCGCGGTAGCCGCGACCGCTGCGCCAATGGGGGTGGTCCAAATGCAGGCCCTCATGGAGCAATTTATGGCACAAATGCAGGCGTCCCTCAACCTGCAGGGGGACAAATCAAGGGCGGAAATCAGAGACGGGTTAAGTAATATGGGAAATAAAATCGAGGGTTTAGACAACAAATTTGAGGGTTTAGACAATAAATTTGAGGGGTTAGACAACGGGATGAAAGAGGTGAAGAATGGGTTAGGGGGGTTAGAAAATATTATGGAAGGCAAATTGAGGGAAATAGGGGAGCAATCAGCCCGGGAAATTAAACAGATGGGAGATCAAATAGAGGAGATGAAAATCGGGTTAGATACTAAATTGGATGCCCAGAGGAATGATTTGGAACAGATGAGGGCAGCATCTACCAAAGAGATGGGAGAAATGGGGGAGGAGATCAGACGAGGTGTGAGCGAGGAGGTCTCGGGGGTACGCGAGGAGGTAAAGCGAGGTGAGGAGCGTATGGAGAAAGAGGTGAGAAATGGGACGGCAAAGTTACAAGGTGGCATAGAGGAGTTGACGCAGGGGGTGGGGCAGCTGACGGTGGGACAAAAGGAGTTTGTGGATCAAGTGGAGAAGAACACTGCAATAATCGGGGGGTTAAAGGCGACGCAGAAAGACATAAAAAAGGAACTGGTAGCGACGAAGAGGGAATGTCAGATGGTACATGAGGGGTTGACAAAGTGGTTGGACCGGGTGACAGAAGCAATGGAGACGAAAGAACGGGAGGTGAGGACGCACATATAAACTATCAAGGTGGCATTAGAGGAAGAAATTGAGGGGGCGCACCGGAAAATAAAAGAGGTGAAGCAAAAATTAGAGGATGTGGAAGAGGGGGTGAGTGAAATTAAGAAGAGATGGAGGGAAACTCAGAGGAAGATAAAGGAGGAGGTGATGGAATATGTACAAGGTCTGTGCTCAAATCATGATGATGTGCTCACTACCCAAATAAAGAGTTTGCAGGTGGCGGAAGAGGAGCGACGATGAGGTGCCGAGGTGAGTGGCGATATACTTGGAAATGTATATGGTGTGAGGGGAGATTCAGTAGGCTTGGGTGTAGGTGTAGACCCGGGTGTTCGTGAGAGGCCGTGGGTAAGGTGTGCGACAGGTACAGAGTGTGAAGGAGGAGGTGTGCGAGGAGGTCCGACTATGGGGTGTGTGAGGAAAAAGTGCGCGCTGAGGAGTGAGTGTGCTGTCAAGAGTGAGTTGGTCGTAGCGCGTGTGCGGGGGGGCACATGGAAGTGCGTGATGGGGAGTGTTACAGGGGATGTAACGGAAGAGTGCACACCTGTGGTGAGTGTTATGGAGGGTATAATGGGAGAGTGTGTGCAAGAGGATGCGCGGAAAAGGTGTACAACAGAGGAGTGCATTATAACAGAGTGCACTGTCGAGAGTAGGGGTGAATGCGCGACCGAGTGTGATGGTGAAAGTAGTGAGAGTGACACGGAGCACAAGTTGGTTGTAGCAGGTGAGAGAGGATGCACACCTGGAATGGAAGGATGTACACTTGGAATGAAAGGATGCACACCTGGAATGGTCGAGCGCGTGTGGGAATGCACGCTTGAGTTGGTAGTGGAGCACGTGATTGGGTGTGCAGAGGAGAGCACACCCGTGGTTGTCACAGAGGATGTGACCGAGGAGGGGGCGCGAAGAGGTGTGTTGGTGAGGTGTGCGAACGACGAGTGTGTGCTAAGGTGTGCGGTGGTCAGGTGTGTGACAAAGTCTATGAGTGTACAAGGGGGGTGTGTTAGAGAAGGTGCAATGACGGAGAGCATGTAGACAGCTGGATGTGTGAGCAAGGAACGGAACGCGGGGTGTGAGCATGCAAGTGGAGCATCGACGCTAAACGGGATAGCGGTTAGATCGACTTGTAGCCGAAGCGAGCCCTCGGTTCGTGCCGGGCTTTGTGTGCAGCGGGAACCCGCGGGGATCGTAACCACGGCAGTTTCGAAAGAACCGCCGGACGCGATCCACGCCGGGCCTCGCTCTGAACGGCCGCGTCCGTGCTCTGCTAGGCGGAACGGGCAACCCGGTAGGAAGGGTCGTCATGGCGACCCCTGGTGGTTGGGACGTCCCGGCAGGGCGAGATTGGGCCATCGGACGGCTCCATGCCGAGATGGTGTGTGGAATCTCGGCCCGAGTAAACCTTCCCTGAACCAAGTGCAGGACGGATCCAACCGCGGGAGACGAACAACCCGCATTCATTGCTCGGCTTTGCGAAGCCGAGCTTTGGAAATGAATTGGCGCACCGAGAGGCTCAAGTGAGTAGACGTGTGAGGGTGATAGCAGTAGTGAATTTGAAAAGCAAAATTTGATGATTGGCAAAAATTTGATTGGCAGATTGATGATTGGTAGAAGGATTGGCAGTGATTGGCAAATTTTTGCTTGGTTGGGATTTGATGGCAATTGGTAGTGAGACGTGCCCCATGTGGTGTGATGGCAATCTGCCATCCCACCCACGAAAACGGGGGCAAAGGAGCAATAGCTATGGGGTTTGGCAGTGAAAACTAGCCCGGGAGGGTTAGGATAATGTGTAGGGATCTAGAGAAGGACCATAGGTAACGGTAAGGTAAGTAGCGACATTGGACAGGTAGTGGGGACTTAGAGAGGGTAGTTGGATTATAATGACGAGGGAGCGCAATAATGTAAGGGGCGACGAGGAAGCGCGAGTTTTAGCAGGGCACCAGGTAGATCAGATGATGCCATGTGAGTGTTGGAGGTGTATTCAGAAGTGTATTGTGAAAAGGTGATTGTGAGTTGTATTGAGCGTGGAAGTGTATGAAGCAGCGTATGAGGAATAATTGATTGTGCATTGTATTGAATGATTGAGGAAGCCTGGGAGGAAGGAGGGTGCAAGTGCCACCAGGTGTGTGATTGCACAAGTGTGCAAGTGAACAGGTGTATGAGTGAGTAAGGGTGATTGTGTGTTGTGTTGACCAAATGGTCCTGGGAGGAAGGAAGCACCAGGTGTAGGAGTGATTGCACAGGTGTGCAAATACAGGTGAGCATGGTTGAATGAAATGTATGGTCTGGAATATATGGAGTATGGAATGGATGGTACGGAGTGAGTATGGTGGAAACTGTTTAGTGGAGTGGTTGGTGCGAAGGGAGTGGATGGGGAGGATGGACCCCATCACGAATACCCGGGGAGGGTAGTTTAAGAGTTAGGTAGAGGGAGTAGGTAAATTGTGGTTGGATATTGGCATCTGTGGTGCGTGTGGAAGAATGGTGTTTGGATGGGTGCATTAGTGACGTGGAAATGGCTGGGCGTGTGGCCTGTTAGTGTGTGTAGTTGGTTGGGCACTCCACCACTGTGAGGATGTCGGCCAGGTGAGGCCGCAGGTGGGCTCTGGGAGCCGGTAGAGTTGTTGTGGATGGGGCCCGAGGATCCGGAGGACGGACCCGGGTAGCCCAGTGCCAGAGGGCACCGAGTGGGGAGAGCGCCAGAGGGCCTTCCCCAGTTAGATAGGTTAGGGTGAGGAGCAGGTAAGCTCGGAGGCAACTACAGTGGTGGAGGTGTGCAGGTGGGTAGACCTGCTGGGAGAGCCACACAGCCCAGTCCTGAAATTGTGCAAAGGCACAGGGAGTTGAATCGGGGGAGTGAGACCCCAAATTGATGAAGCACCACCGTTTGGTCAATGGGAATTTGGTTCTTAAAACCGCATAGAGTAAGTTGGCCAATGGTTTGGCAGGGAAAGACCACGGGTAGTGTAAAGTGTATTAAAGTCATTTAGAGGATAGTTAGGATTGAAGTCTCCTCGCACCATCTACATCCACTCACCTGAGGCGACAGAACGCCACACCATGCCATGTTCTTGATTATATTTTTGTGCAAATGTTTGGAATGTGAGATGCATCATGACGTGGGTGTGACATTGTGTTGTGTTCCATCTCTCCCTCCTTATGGGGATTGATGATGAATTGGTGATGGCAAATTTTGGTCAGAGGGATTGTGGTGACGAATTTGGTATATGGGAAATATAGGGAAGACGAGACAGTAGTGATGAATTTGTAAATGGGTAGATTTTTGTAAATATGGGGTAAGGGCAAGGGTAGAGTAGGTAACAGGGGGGGTGACGTACGGTAGGGACGAGCTTTTCTCCGCTCAGTCTCCAGATGCACCTCGCCTTGCATTGCCTTTATTGATGTGTACCCTTGTGACCTTACCCCTCGCTCACCTGTCTTCTGTTCCCCTGTCTCTCACCCGAGGACTGTGCTCTCTGGGCACCGAGGGGAGCATGCGGGAGTCCGCCATTGTGTGCCAGAACCCCTGCAAGCAGCTGCTTGCATCGATGCACCACTAATGGACCACATGTCTGTGGCTGAGCACCACTCATGGACCCCACGGGTTGGGGCATGGCCCCTCTACTGGAACCGGCCATGATGGCCTGAGATCTTGCTTGCGGACTCGGTGAGGTGGCACCAAGCCCACAGGTGAACCACTCATGGTCGGCCCTGTGGGCCATAAATAAAACACAATGGACACGTTCTGTGCTTGTTTTTATTATTGCAAATAGGCCGCCAGCAAAGAAGAAAGACAACATCTAGAAGAACGACAATAGCCAGCAGAGGGAGCCAAAGAGCAAGACACCAACAGGGGTTTGTTGTTTATTATGAACTGTGGTGACTGTGCACTCTGGTGCATTTTGGTGCATTATGGTGCTTTGATATTGGTGCTGGTGCATCTATGCAGGGCAGGCTGTCTCCCCCCCAAAAGAACAATCACAGGTCCTGGGTTAGTTTTGTAAATACCAGCATCAATTGTAAATAATGCTCCCCACCGTAAATGTGTAGTTTGAAGACAATGCCGCAATTCGGCTAGCTGTGGGAGTAAATCTGTTAGATAGGGTGCAATGCAGCAGGGGGACATACTTATTTGTGTTTTAAAACTGTCACACTCAGGGTCAGGTTAAATGTAGAGGGAACTACACCTACGTGCCACACTAAAGTTAAGTTTTATAGGCCCGAGCCCGTGCCTGGAGGATGAGGGTGCAGTGTTGTGGATTTGAGAATTGTTGTGTTTTTTTTGTATTGTTGTAAGTGTAATGAATTGTTGTAAATATCACCCTCCGTGTGTAAAGGTCAAAGGTCGTCCTCCTAGTTACTCTATATACATACACGTAGCCAATCATATACCCTCTTAAGTAGTTATCTCCTTATTCTATGTAGTTGAAGGCTCTGTTCCCACTAGTTGACACTGCATTGCATCAGATGACATAAGGTAGTTCCCTTCCATTCCCAAAGCCCCCACATTCCCAAAGCCTCCATTGCCAACTGCATTTGCCACCATTGGCCATGTGCTCCGTCTCGGGGAAGAAGGGCGTTGCCCTCCACTCATCATGAGAAGGTGGAGCCCAGCGAGCCCCCACCAGCCAATCAGGGCTGGTGAGACACCATCACGGGCGTGGCGCGGCTTGATCATGACGCGCCTTATAAAAGGGTGTGGGGAAGGATTGTGAAGGAGAGATGAGTAAGGGAGCCCCACGAGCAGTTCTGCAGAAAGAGAACCCGTCATGCAACGCCCCCACGAGAGAGATGCGGCAGATAGGAGATGAGCTTTGAATCCACCACGCAGCTTTGAATCCACCACGCAGCTTTGAGACCACGCAGCTTCGACCCGCTGCTACGTGGGAACCAGATTGCGGTGGCATCGGTGGCATTGGTGGCCGTCGAGGTCCAGCCCGACGTCCCGTGCGGGATCAAGTTCCAGCCAGCATCCCGCTGAACCTTCCTGTCCTTCCAGCCATCCGTTCCTGCCTTCATTCCCCATTCGTGTGAGTCTGATTGTCGTTTGTTTTGTGTCTTGTCCTGGGTTAAGTAAGACTGTTTATAGGTAAGCTGTTTTCAGTAAGACTGTTTAAGTTTTCAGCAAAACAGTAAGACTGTTTCTTCTGCTCCAATCGGATCATCTGATCATGTCCTTGTTAAAGTGGACATCTCTCTGACCATCCTGAGGGAGCCTGCTCAGCGTCGACGAGTCTGGCATTTCATTCAGGCCAACTTCAAGCAGCCATCAATCATCTGGACTGGTCTCCCATCTCTACCACCGCTGACATCAACTCATCCTGGGAATTCTTCCAAAGTAAATTGCTCTCTCTCATGCATAGATTTATCCCATCTCGTCTTCAGTTGTCATACCCTTCCTCCCATCCATGGTACACGGAATCTTGTGGTGAGGCTGTTGCCCAGAAACAACTTGCCTTCGTCTCCTGGAAAGCAAATCCAACGGAAGGAAATCTCATTTCCTTTCACAAAGCCCGAAACAAGTGTGTGTCCACCCTCAGGAGAGCCAGGAAACAATATCTCTCCGTTCTCAAGACCGAACTCTCTTATCTGTCTCCCTCTTCCAAATCCTGGTGGCGTCTGGTCAAATCCGTTTCTGGTGTTTGTTCCCCCTCCATCCCCTCCCTTACCTCAAACGGCTACACAGCTGACTCCGCACGTGAAAAAGCTGAATGCCTCAACTCTGTGTTTGCCTCTAAATCTTGTGTCCCAAACCCATCCCTCTCTGTACCCACCATACCCAGTCGTACCCTGTTGCTCCTGGACTCCGTGTCCTTTCCTCCTGACAAGGTGGAAAAGTTTCTGTCAACCCTCGACTCTGATTGTGCAACTGGACCCGACGGCATCAGCCCACGGGTCCTAAAATCCTGCTCTGCTGCTCTATCTCACCCTCTCTCTGTTCTCTTCACCCTCTCTTTTGCTCAAGGTCAACTGCCATCTGCTTGGAAATCAGCCAACATCACCGCTTTGCACAAAAAAGGTGCAAAAACAGATCCTAGCAACTACAGAGCAATCAGCCTTCTCCCAATTATCAGCAAAGTCATGGAATCCATCATTGCTTCGGATATGAAATCTTTCCTCTTCTCCAATGGCTTGATCTCTGATCATCAATTTGGTTTCAGACCAGGTCACTCTACTCTGGACATGCTGCTTCTGCTGTCTCAACAATGGATGGAGGTCCTCAATGCCAAACAGGAAATTAGAGCTGTCTCCCTCGACATATCACGTGCCTTCGACACGGTCTGGCACCCCGCTCTGCTCACCAAACTCTCCTCCTTTGGTATCCATGGAAATCTCCACGCATGGCTGGCGGACTTCCTCTCTAGTCGTCGTCAACGTGTGGCCCTGAATGGGTTTCTCTCATCTCCTCTTCCTGTTCAGGCTGGAGTTCCCCAAGGCAGTGTTCTGGGCCCCGTGCTTTTTCTGGTCTTCATCAATGATCTCTCTGACTCTCTTGAAAATCCTCTCTATCTCTTTGCTGATGACTCCACTCTCTGCCGCTCCATTCCTCTTCCCTCAGATCAGCAGTCTGCAGCCTCCTCACTCTCTGAAGACTTGGACAAAATCACAGACTGGTCAAACAAGTGGAACATGTCTTTCAATCCTGACAAATCTCACACTCTTACTATGTCTCTCCGAAAAGATCGACTGGACAACCCTCCCATCTACTTTCTCAACAATCCTCTCCAAGAAGTTCTGTCGCTCAAGCTTTTGGGTCTCACTATCTGCCATGATCTTTCTTGGGAAAACCACATTTCCAAGCTGGCCTCCAAAGCCAGTCGCCGACTGGGCATCCTCAGTCGTGCGAAGTCCTTCCTCGGCACACCTGAGCTCCTCACCACATACAAGGCTTTCATCCGCAGCTCAATGGAATACTGTTCTCCCCTATGGGCCGGAGCTCCTGCCTCACACCTAGCTCGGCTTCACGCTGTTGAAACCAAAGCTTTCAGAATTATTGGAATCCCCCCGATGAAGCTATCTCTGAGGGCCTTTCACTCACTCACCACAGGCAGGTAGGTGGTCTTTCTGTCTTCTACCGACTCCTCTTCGGCCTTGCACCCCCAGCTCTCTCTGTGCTCTGTCCCCCAAATATTCCTACAGGTCGCACAAGATCTGCCAGCAACCCTCTGATGGTTAAACTGCCGAAATCTCGGCTCTCTGCTCACCTTCACTCTTTCATTCCTCTTTTCTCCCGCCTCTGGAACAAACTCCTTCACTCCCTTCAATCCCACTCCTCCCTCCAGGTCTTTAAAACAGCTGTTCACCACCATCTCTTATCTTCCCCCATCCAAAACCTTGATCTTTTCTACCCCCGCTAATTCACCCCAGATCCACCTTGTTTGAAATTCCAACTTCTTTCCTGGAAGTCCTGGCAGTGTCCATATGTTTTATACCTCTCCCACCACCCCCTTCCCATGCCCCCCCCCAAAGCCCTCGCCCTCTCTCAGATCTCTCGATGTCTCCATGTCTCTCGGTCCCTGCTCTCAAATGTTGTGTTTGTGTCCTTCCCCCTCTCTCCCCATCTTGTCTACCGCTCCCGATGTTATATGTTTTATGTGTCGGTTTGTCTTTCTGTGTGATTAATGTTCGCTCTTTCACGAGCCTCGATCTTGTATACAAAAAAAGAAAAAAAAGAAGAAAAAAAAAGCTAATATTTGCTCTGTGTCCTTCTGGTCCTTCCATCCTTCTGTAAATTATTTGCTTATTCTTCCTTCTCCTTGGTTCTTTTTATTGTGTAAATAATAGCTAGTAATAAATTATATTTGTATTTCCTACCTTTGTTCTTCTTTCCTTTACATCCGTTTCGTCCTTGTCTGTTCCCTCATTGAATACCTGTGGCGCGATTTTGGCCAACGTTTAAGGATCGGGTTTAGTTTCTGTTAAATGGTTCGTGCCGCGGTTGCTAAACCGCTCGGCAATTAACATCTGTCCGCGGACGCAAACGGGGTTGCGCACCTGCCTTTCCGGAGGGAGCTGTGCAGTGTCAGGGACCACGTCGGTCAGTCATAGACGAGGGGATTAATCCCCCCTTGATAAGGGGAACAGAGGCCGACGTTGGGTTCCGCAACAATATATATATATATACATATATATATATATATATATATATATATATATATATATATATATATACATATATAACCACATATACTGTACATACAGTATATATATATATATTGTTACTGATCGCGGTTTAGATGTTACGATGGGCCGAGCGGATGGTCCAACCGCGACCGTTACAGGATCCCCAATTAGAACCCCAATTGGCCCGATTCCACCCGACGTTGACATGATCGCACCGCAGATATTCAATCGGGAAACCTCTAAAGCGACCGAAAGAGAAGGAAAAAGAGAAGAAGACAGAGTACGGAGGAAGAACAGATTTATTATACACACACAAGCAAAAAGAAAGAGCGACCACAATTATTTACAGCAATGGATGGAAGAAGCAGTCACACAGTGCATCGTTAGCTTATACTATTCAATTTACTTAACCCCAGGACAACGATTAGGACAGACGACGTTCACACTTACACGGGGGATATTGCAGGCAGGTATGGCTTGAGGTGGATTGCTGGAGAGGGAGGCAGGGTCGGAGGCAGCAGCTCTCAATTCCTCGCGTTTTTGGCGGGAAAACCCTCCGTCGCGTATCCGCTGCCGATGCTCTAGACGTCACACGCTGGCTCGGGCACACCTGCTCCTCTCCTTCTGGTGGAGCCGTCTCCCTCCTTTCAGCGCGTCTCTCCTTAGCTGGTTTCCTCTCCGAGTACCTCTCCTCTTTGGCTTGGAGCGTCTCGCATCTCACCGCTCCTCTCGTATGTCACCTCTTCGCTCATCTCTCATCTGCCGAAGCAGTCCCTTCCAGTCGCTTTTATTACTCCGGGCGGAATCAAGCCGCCGGCTGCGAGGGCACGCCTACCGGGTCGCTAACCGCGGTGCTGGTTGGCCAAGTGGGGTTGGCTCACTCCTCCCCTCTATGACGAGGTGGAGACACGCCTTTCTTCTCCGAGATTAGCACATGGGCAATGGCGGTTTGCGGGATTGAACACCACTCGCACCACTTTTGAAAGGAACTTTGGAGAGCGGAGATGTGTGGGGAAATTGAAAGGGCCTACGCTTATTTCGTTTGATACAATGCAAAGTCAATCTAGTGGGAAACACATATTTAGCCTACATAGAATAAGGAAATACACTATTTAAAAAGATATATCGTGGCCTGTGTGTAAGTTTCATGGAATTAACTAGGAGGACGGCTGCGACCATTATTTACATTACGAGGGTGTTACACACAACAAAACCATACTTTTCACATTCGTTACACTTCCTCCAAAATTGTTACACTCTTCCAAAACTGTTACACTTCTCCAAAACTGTTACACTTCTCAAAACCGTTACACTGCACCCTCCTTTCTTCAGGTCCGTACTCGGGCCTACAAAACTTTAACTTAGTGTGACACGTAGGTGTAATTCCCTCTACAATTAACCTGACCCTGAGTGTGACAATCTTAAAACACAAATAAGTATGTCCCCCTATTGCATTGCACCCTGTCTAACAGACTCAAGCCCACAGCTAACCGAATTACGGAATTATTCTCAAACTATACATTTACGGTGGGGAGCATTATTTACAATGACGTTATTTCTTATTTACAACGCAACCCAGGACCTGTGTTTTTTCTTTTCTTTTTAGGGAACAAGAAAAAAGAAATTCCTGTTGGGAGGGAGGAGACAGCACGCATTGCATCGATGCACCAGTACCAATACCACCAAAGCACCCAAAAGCACCAAAAGCACCACAAGCACCACAAAGCACCAAAAGCACCACTCGGTGCGCAGTCACCATGGTTCATAATAAACACAACAAAACAACTGGTGGTGGTCTTCTCTTTCTCTGCTGGGCCGATGTTCTTCCCGACGTCTTCTGGCTTCATGCGGCCTAGTTGGAAATAATAAAAAGCACAAACCGTGTCCATTTTTATTTAGGGCAACAGGGGCCAACTAAGGGTGGTCCACCTGTTTGGCATAGGTGCCACCTTACCGAGGTCCGCAAGCAAGATTCCCTGGCCACTATGGCCGGTCTCCAACAGAGGTGCCCTGCCCCAGAACCTGGGGTCCATCAAGTGGTACTTGGCCGCAGAACAGCGGTCCATAAAGTGGTACATCAACGCAATGCATGCTGGTTCTGGGAATCTCGTGCGCACAATGGCCACCTCACGCACGCTCCCCTCGACCCCCAATGGCGCACAGGTCATGTGGGAGACAAAAGAGACAATTGAGCGAGGGGTAAGGTCACAAGGGTACACATCAATAAGGCAATGCAAGGCGAAATGCGTATGGAGGGCGAAGTGAGAAAGCTCGTCCCTACCGTACGTCACCCCCCTGTCACCTACACTACCCTTGCCCTTACCCCATATGTACAAAAATCTACCCAATTACAAATTCGTCACTACTGTCACGTCTTCCCCATATTTCTCCTACACCAAATTCGTCTCCACAATCCCTCTAACCAAAATTTGCCATCACCCAATTCATCATCAATCCTCATAAGGAGGAAGAGATGGAATTATGCACAATGTCACACCCACGTAATGATGCGTCTCACAATCCAAACATTTGCATTAATGAAAAATAATCAAACATGGCATGGTGTGGAGTTACCTCATCTCAGGTGAGTGGGTGCAGATGGTGCGAGGAGACTCCAATCCTAACTATCCTCTAAATGATTTTAACACATTTTACACGACCCGGGGTCTTTCCCTGCCAATCCATTGGCCACTTACACTATGGGTTCTAAAAACCAATTCCCATTGCCCAAACTGTGGTGCTTCTCAATTTGGGGTCTCACTCCCCCGATTCATCTCCCGGTGCCCTCGCACAATTTCTGGGCTGCGACGTGTAGCTCTCCCAGCAGGTCTACCCACCTGCACACCTCCACCACTGTAGTTGCCACCCGAGCTTACCTGCTCCTCACCCTAACCTAACTAACTGGGGAAAGCCCCTCCTGGCTCTGTCACCCCACTCGGTGCCCTCTGGCACTGGGCTACCCGGGTCCGTCCTCCGGATCCTCGGGCCCCATCCACAACAACTACTACCGGCTCCCAGAGCCCACCTGCGGCCTCACCTGGCCGACATCCTCACAGTGGTGGAGCGCCCAACCAACTACACATACTAACAGGCTACACGCCCAGCCATTTCCACAACACTAATGCACCCATCCAAAGACCATTCTTTCACACGCACCACAGATGCCAATATCCAACCACAATTTACCTATACCCTCTACCTCGCACTTACACTACCCGCCCCGGGTATCCGTGATGGGGGTCCACTCTTCCCCCATTCACACCTTCGCACCATCCACTCCACTCCACAATTTCCACCATACTCACTCCACGACCATCCATTCCAATACTCCATACCATTTATTCCATACACCTGTTCTCCATTCACCTGTCGTTGCACACCTGTGCAATCATACCTGGTGCCAGCTGCACCCTCCTTTCTTCCTGGACCATTTGGTCAACACAACACGCAATCACCACTACTCCCTCATACACTGCTCCACACACCTGTTCAGTTGCACACCTGTGCAATCACACCTGTTCAATCACACCTGTTCAATCTTCAAACACACGGCATCATCTCATCTACCTACTCCCCTCTGAAACTTGCGCTTCCCAGTCGTCCCTTTAAACTATTGCACTCCCACGTCATTATCATCCACACTAAACTACCTGTGTCCCCACTACGGGTATCAGTCACTAACTAATCTTAACATTACCTAATGTCATCTTCTAGGGCCCTACACACAATATATCCTAACCCACCCGGGCTAGCTTTCACTGCCATCAACCCCATAAACTATAGCGCATTTGCCCCACCCTGTGAGGGATGGTGGATTTTCCATCCCACCACATCGGGGAGGTCCTACTATCAATTTCGCACACCTAAATCCAACCCATCAAAAATTTGCCATTTACTGCTAATCACCGTACCAATCATCAAATTTCGCCTTTTTCTAATTTTGGGTCCAAAACACTATCCTCATCACCCGTCTACTTATTAGATCCTCTTGGTGCGCCAATTACCTTCTAAAGCTCGGCTTCGTACAGCCGAGCAATGAACGCGGGTTCTTTGGTGCCGGCGGCTGGATGCGTCCGGCACTCGGTGCAGGGACGGGGGCTTACCCGTGCCGAGATCCCACGCACCACCTCGGCGCGGAGCCATCCAATTGCCCGATCTCGACCTGCCGGCACGTCTCAATAGAAAGTGGTCGCCATGACGACCCTTCTTATCGGGCTGCCCGCTCCGCCTAGTGGAGCCCGGACGCGGCCGTTCCAAGCGAGGCCCAGCGTGGATCGTGTACGGCGGTCCTTTCGAACCCGCCGCGGCTCGGATCCCCGCTGGTTCTCGCGGCACGCGAAGCCCGGCACGCACCGAGGGCCCGATTCGGCTATAAGTCGCTCTAACCGCTAACCCGGTTACCGTCGATGCCTCACCTGGATTCTTACACGCATACGCTACCCCTTTCTTGCTCATACCTCCAGCTGTTCCCATGCTCCTCGTACCTTTCCTTTCACACCTCGGTACACTCATTCCGCTCCCAGACTTGGTCACACACCTGACCACCGAACACCTTGGCACACATTCATCGCTCGCACACCTCACCAACACACCTCTTCGCGCCCCTTCCTCAGTCACCTCCTCTGTGACCAGCACAGGTGTGCTCTCACTCGCACACCCAACCACGTGCCTCACGACCAACTCAAGTGTGCATTCCCACACACGCTCTACCATTTCAGGTGTGCATCCTTCCATGCCAGGTGTACATCCTCGCTCACCTGTCACAACCAACTCACGCTCCGTGCCACTCTCACTACTCTCACCACCACTCTTGACAACGCACTCACCCTTACTCCCGACAGCGCACTCTTTCCTCATGCACCTGTCCGTTACACACCTTTCTCGTGCACACTCTTGCACACACTCTCCCTTTACACCCTCTGTAACACTCACCACAGGCGTACACTTTCTCGTTACATCCTCTGTAACACTCACCACAGGTGTACACTCTCTCGTTACTTCCTCTGTAACACTCACCACAGGTGTACACTCTCTTGTTACTTCCTCTGTAACACTCACCACAGGTGTACACTCTCTCGTTACTTCCTCCGTAACACTCACCACACCGCGCTTCCATGTACCCCCTCGCACACGCGCTTCGACCAACTCACTCTTGACGGCACACTCACTCCTTGGCGTGCACTTTTTCCTCACACACCCCATGGTCGGACATTCTCGCACACCTCTTTTTTCACACACCAGACCTGTCGCACACTTCACCAACGGCCTCTCACGAACACCCGGATCCAAACCAATCCCCAAGCCGACTGAAGCTTTCCTCACATCATATACATTGCCACTCACCTCCGTACCTCGTCGTCGCACCTCCTTTGCCACCTGCAAACTCTTTATTTGGTTAGTGAGCAGAACATTATGAGTTGAGCACCGACCTTGTACCAATTCCATTACCTCCTCCTGGATTTCTCTCTTAGTTTCTGTCCGTCTCTTCTTAATTTCACTCACCTCTTCTTCCACTTCCTCTAATTTTTGTTTAACCTCTTTTATTTCTCGGTGCGTCTCCTCAAGTTCATCCTCTAAGGCTACCGTGACCGTCTCTATGTGCATCCTCACCTGCCGGTCCTTTGTCTCGATTATCTCTGTCACCTCGTCCACCCTCATGTCAGTTCCTCACGTACCATCTGACATTGCCTCTGTGTCGCTATTAATTCGTTTTTAATTTCTTTTTGTGTCGCCTTTAACCCTCGTAGTACCGCAGTGTTCTTTTGAACCTGCTCCACTAACTCCGTCTGTCCCTCTGTCAGCTGTTCCACCTCCTCCGTCAGATCTTCTATTCCCCCTTGTAACTTCGCCGTATTATTTCTCACCTCTTTCTCCATACGCTTCTCACCTCGCTTTACCTCCTCGCGTAGCCCCGAAACCTCCTCACTTACACCTCGTCGTATCTCCTCCATCTCCTTTGTAGATGCCACCCTCATCTGTCCCAATTCATCCCTCTGAGCATCCAGTTTACTTTCTAACCCGATTTGCACCTCCTCTATCTGGTTCCCCATTCGTTTGATTTCCCTGGCAGATTGTTCCCCTATTTCCTGCAATTTGTCCTCCATCCTATTTTCTAACCCCATTAACCCATTTTTCACCTCTTTTATCCCGTTGTCTAACCCCTCAAAATTATTGTCTTACTTCCCAAATTTCTTGTCTAACTCCTCAAAATTATTGTCTAACTTCCCAAATTTCTTGTCTAACCCCTCACCGGTACCCCTCGCTTCGTCCCTCATTACCCCCATTTGCTCACTCTGAGCCCTTATTTGCTCACTCTGAGCATCCATAAGGGCCTTCATTTGGATCATAAAAAGGCCCCAATCCATCGGCGGCGCTGCTACGGTCACGGGCGTGGCTAAATTTGGCGCCACAATAACCATGTGCGCGAGGCCGCCATTTTGTGCACCTGATACATCCTCAACCACCTCATTGCTCTCCTCTGCCCTTTCTTCCCCGAAGTCCTGGGTTACCCCTAACCCGTCTATCTTCCCCACCGACATCCGATCGCCTTGATTGTCCATGGCGCGATCTCAAAATTCGGGTTTTATAAAACAACAAAATTTCGGCAGCTCGTAATTTTGACCAAATTTTTTTCCTATTCGTTTTAAAAATTTGGTTCGGGCCTCGAATCCCACTCCCAGACACCAATTGTTACTGATCGCGGTTTAGATGTTACGATGGGCCGAGCGGATGGTCCAACCACGACCGTTACAGGATCCCCAATTAGAACCCCAATTGGCCCGATTCCACCCGACGTTGACCAGATCGCACTGCAGATATTCAATCGGGAAACCTCTAAAGCGACCGAAAGAGAAGGAAAAAGAGAAGACAGAGTACGGAGGAAGAACAGATTTATTATACACACACAAGCAAAAAGAAAGAGCGACCACAATTATTTACAGCAATGGATGGAAGAAGCAGTCACACAGTGCATCGTTAGGTTATACTATTCAATTTACTTAACCCCAGGACAACGATTAGGACAGACGACGTTCACACTTACACGGGGGATATTGCAGGCAGGTATGGCTTGAGGTGGATTGCTGGAGAGGGAGGCAGGGTCGGAGGCAGGAGCTCTCAATTCCTCGCGTTTTTGGCGGGAAAACCCTCCGTCGCGTATCCGCTGCCGATGCTCTAGACGTCACACGCTGGCTCGGGCACACCTGCTCCTCTCCTTCTGGTGGAGCCGTCTCCCTCCTTTCAGCGCGTCTCTCCTTAGCTGGTTTCCTCTCCGAGTACCTCTCCTCTTTGGCTTGGAGCGTCTCGCATCTCACCGCTCCTCTCGTATGTCACCTCTTCGCTCATCTCTCATCTGCCGAAGCAGTCCCTTCCAGTCGCTTTTATTACTCCGGGCGGAATCAAGCCGCCGGCTGCGAGGGCACGCCTACCGGGTCGCTAACCGCGGTGCTGGTTGGCCAAGTGGGGTTGGCTCACTCCTCCCCTCTATGACGAGGTGGAGACACGCCTTTCTTCTCCGAGATTAGCACATGGGCAATGGCGGTTTGCGGGATTGAACACCACTCGCATCGCTTTTGAAAGGAACTTTGGAGAGCGGAGATGTGTGGGGAAATTGAAAGGGCCTACGCTTATTTCGTTTGATACAATGCAAAGTCAATCTAGTGGGAAACACATATTTAGCCTACATAGAATAAGGAAATACACTATTTAAAAAGATATACCGTGGCCTGTGTGTAAGTTTCATGGAATTAACTAGGAGGACGGCTGCGACCATTATTTACATTACGAGGGTGTTACACACAACAAAACCATACTTTTCACATTCGTTACACTTCCTCCAAAATTGTTACACTCTTCCAAAACTGTTACACTTCTCCAAAACTGTTACACTTCTCAAAACCGTTACAATATATATATATATATATATATATATATATATATATATATATATATATATATATATATATATATATATATGTATGTATGTAGTGTGTGTATGTTGTTGTTATGAAATCTAATGAAAGGGTTAATGCTAGTATGGATGAAGACAGACCAGAGGATGAAGAATCTGCCACAGCCATGAATTATGGAGTGTGCGTTTTAATAGAACTCATTAATCTGTGATTGTGGGGCCTGAATATGGAAGCGTTGAAGTTTCTCTGGTTCACAGCACGCGTCTTTGTTAATTCTACAAAGTCTGTATAATCCACGTACGAAGCATATAAATAACTGTCAACAGGGAAACTCAAAATATGACACCTGAAAGAATAAAATCTGGACAAAGAAGCCAGTCTGACTAAGAATAAATTTGCCCTGATAACATAATGTTCCTAACAGCGGTTTTGTGGTTTAGTGAACAAAATGTGGTTTAGTGGATAAAGAATAGTCCTTTCTTTTGCTGGTAAGGGATTGATTCCTGCAGTAATGTGATATTTCATGCAGTTATTTAATACTTATGGATGTTAAATGTCCCATGGTATATTTCATAAGATAAACTATCATATCAAACATCTTACATGTATCATTGTATCATATATAATATCATAAATATAATAATCACAAGTCAGGAGACGACGATGGTTCACCAGCAAGTGGTATTCAATGACGAAGGACGGACTATAACCGAAACAGGCCTGGACTGGGGGGTTGGGGCCCACGTGGCAGGTGTCGGCCCCCGACATGCGGTGTACATGCCTATTTACAAAGGGCCCCAATGCGCTGCGTGCGCAGGCCTTTTAGAGCCAACTGTACGTAATTGTGTGTGGTGCTTGCCCGGAAATGTCAAAACGAAGGTTACTGACCTTGAAATGAGATAGAAAATAATGTATAATCAGTTATGAGGTTAATTAGCTACACAATACCGAAAATTCGGTTCGATTCTGACAACTTTGAAAATTTGACGTTTGTGACCTTCAAAGGTCAAAGGTCGAAGATTCTGAAATTTGTTGGAAAACTTGTATTTCATGATGTATGTGATAATATAAGATCATGTCCCACATTTCACCCTATCAGAAGCGAACAATGTAATAAAACCATCAAAAGCTACTTTTCTAAATTTCGTGACCTTGTGACCTTGACGCGAAAATGAAAAATCGAGCTCCGTGGGGCTAGACACATGACATTGGCCTAACCAAATACCGAAACCCCTGTCAGATTCCACCAAACCCCTCGGAGAAGATGTAGCTTGAACTCGATTACCCCCTAAAAATACATCTTTTTCGGGCGTCGCTCCGCCCACAATTGGTGCAATACGCCCACTCTCGGCAGGACACAACTAGATGATATCAACTTCCCACCCAAGTTTCATCAAGAACGGATAATATCATCGGGTAGTTATGCTGCGGACAGACAGACAGAAAAACAGACACAGACCCATGACGAATATAGTGGTCACTGATAACTCGTGAACCAATAATATCATAATCATAATCATGATGATCATATCATGGTGTGTATTGTTGCGAATATGGAATTTGGCCTCCATATCCGCTTGTAAATATTCCCCTATTTTCTCCAATACTCCCCAACTTTCCCCGATCCCCCATTCCCTAGTCCCATTGCATGTAAATAACAATCAGTAGAGCCGACCTTCCCCTTATTCCCCCATTAAATGTCGTGCCCAGGTCCACCGCACCACACGTAGACAACTTTCGGACATCTTCCTAGTTATTCTTATTCTATGTCAGTTAAGGCCTCGTCTCCATTAATTATGACTCTTCGTTGCACCAGAATGTGATTATATGGCATCAGTAGTGAGTTTAGGACCTTTCCCATACCTCCTTCCATCTTCTTCCCCAACAATTACAACAACAACAGAGGAGATGGCGGCGGAGCGGGGGAGGATGCGTCCTCACACCGGCTCGATTAGCGCCATAGACCATGCGCTCCACGGGGTTACCACGAAGGGGCTCCTTGTCAGCTCCTCGTCAAGGGCGGAGCCTGGTAAACCCCCCGCACGCACCCAATAAGAAGCAACGTGCCGATTCCACGAGGCGGAGCTAACGAGCCGAGGGCGTGTCACTCCCCGCCGGATATACGCGGCCCCGCGCCGGACGTGACGACAGATGCGCCCCCAGCTTGAGCAGACAAGACGCCATCCGAGCGCTGCGACCTCCCCGCATCTCTGGACCGGACCGAGTCGATTCTGACCTTTGAGCCCAGGTGCACCTGGAGCCATCGCTACCCGCCTGTCCTTTCCATCAATCCCCGTGTGAGTCAGCTTTGTCCCGTTTATCTGTCATCTGTTGGGAATAATATAAGATTGTGTCTAAGTGCTTGTCTTTCTATGCTGTCCCTCTTGTAGTTGTAATCTAACCTTCCGCCTTAATATAACCTCCTCCGGAGGTCTTGAGAACTGAACCCCTGGTGTCGTATTGTGTTATTGTAATCCAGCCGGGTGTCTTCTTTTTCTTATTGAGCCAGCATCGCGCGACTCGTCCACGTTCGGGCACAATCGGGTAACTCGTGCAGACGTGGTCATACCATAAAACCGCTCGGTAAATAACATCCAAGCCACGTCTGTAACAATTGGTGTCAGGAGTGGGATTCGAACCTGGGACTAAATTTATTTAGCCCAAATTTTGGAACACCAATTGTACTATTAGAGTAACAATTGGTGTCGAGGAGTGGAATTCGAACCCGGGACTAAATTTATTAGGCCCAAATTGGTAACAAGTAGAATCGATTCGGAGCGCGTTTCCCGCGCGAAATTATAACGGCGAAATTTGAATTTGTTTTACGAAAATAAAAATAAAAACCGAATTTTGAAAGTCGCGCTATGGCGGGTCAAGACGGCTGGGGTCCGGTAAAGGAGAGTGAGGTAGGGTCGATCCAGGACCAAATTGAGGGACAAGAGGAGAGCGAAGCAGTGAGGGCGGCAGGTTCGCAAAATAGCGCCGTCACGCACGAAGTAGCAGACGCGCGAAATGGCGCCTCGCTGGTCACCGCGCCGGCGACCGTGACAGCGCCCCTGGTGGATTTGGACTTGTTTTTTTTGCAAATAAAGGCCCTTATGGCCCAGACTAACGAGCGAATGGAAAAGAATAGTGAGCAATTGGGAGACCAAATTAGAGGTTTGAAAAGCAGTATGGGGGTAATGGGGAACCGGATGGATGCTCAGAGTAACCAATTGGGGGTAATGAGGGACGAAGCGAGGGGTACCGGTGAGGGGTTAGACAACGGGATAAAAGAAGTGAAAAATGGGTTAATGGGGGTAGAAAATAGAATGGCTGCCCAGGAGAATCAGATAGAGGGAGTGAGAACTGGGTTAGAGGGGTTAGAAAACAGTATGGAAGGCAAATTGAGGGACATGAGGGACCAAGCGGAAAGGGAAGTTAAACAAATGGAGCAGCAGATAGAGGGGGTCAGAGTGGGGGTAGAAACCAAACTGGATGCTCACAGGGAGGAAATGGAGCAGATGAGGGTGGCATCTGGGCAGGAGATGCAAGTGATGGGAGAGGAGATCAGAAGAGGAGTGAGTGAGGAGGTCGGAGGAGTGCGCGAGGAGGTGAGGCACTGTGAGGAGCACATGGAAAAGGAGGTGAGAAAGGGGACTGTAAAGTTACAAGGGGGCATAGAGGACCTGACGCAGGAGGTGGAACAGCTGACGGAGGGACAAAAAGGACTAACGGAGCAGGTTCAAAGGAACACTGCAGTATTAGGAGGTTTAAAAGCGACACAAAACGACATAAAAAACGACTTAATAGCGACAAAGAGGGAATGTCAGATAGTACGTGAGGGACTGACAACGAGGCTGGACGAGGTGATAGAGGTAATGGAGACGAAGGACCGGCAGGTGAGGACGCACCTGGAAACGGTCAAGGTAGCCTTAGAGGATGAGCTTGAGGAGACGTACCGGGGAATGAAAGAGGTGAAGCACAAACTAGAAGAAGTGGAAGAAGGGATGAGCGAAATTAAGAAGCGACGGAGAGGGGATAAGAAAGAGATAAAAGAGGAGATAAAAGAATTGGTCCAAAGTCTGTGTTTGGATCGTGATGATGTGCTCATTAACCGGATGAGGGATTCGCAGGTGATGGAGGAGAAGCGAAGAGGAAGAGGACCCGGTGTAAGTGGTGACCAATATGGTCGTGCGTATGATGCGCCAGGGGATTTAAGAAGCTTGGGGGTCGAGATAGACCCGGGTGTTCGTGAGAGGCCGTTGGTGAAGTGTGCGACAGGTCTGGTGTGCGAAAGAGGAGGTGTGCAAGAAAGTCCGACTCTGGGGTGTGTGAGGAAAAAGTGCGTGCCAAGGAGTGAGTGTGCTGGCGAGAGTGAGTCGGTCGTAGCGCGTGTGCGAGGGAGCACATGGAAGCGTGGTGTGGTGAGTGTTACAGAGGGTGTGACGGGAGAGTGTGCGCAGGAGTGTGCGCGAGAAAGGTGTGTGACGGACAGGTGCATGAGGAAAGAGTGCGCTGTCAGAAGTAAGGAAGAGTGTCCACCTGTGGTGAGTGTTACAGAGGGTGTAACGGGAGAGTGTGCGCGAGAAAGGTGTGTGACGGACAGGTGCATGGGGAAAGAGTGTGCTGTCAAGAGTAAGGGTGAGTGCGTTGTCAGGAATGGAGGTGAAAGTAGTGAGAGTGACATGGAGCGTGAGTTAGTTGTGACAGGTGAGCGAGGATGTACACCTGGGATGGAAGGATGCACACCTGGAATGGTAGAGCGTGAGTGGGAATGCACGCTGGAATTGGTGGTGAGGCACGTGGTTGGGTGTGCGAATGAGGGCACACCTGTGATTGTCACAGAGGAGGTGACCGAGGAGGGGGTGCGAAGCGGTGTATTGGTGAGGTGTGCGACCAACGAATGTGTGCCAAAGTGTTCGGTGGTCAGGTGTGTGACCAAGGCTGTGAGTGGAATGAGGGTACCTGGGTGTGTAAGGAAGGGTACGAGGAGCATGGGCACAGCTGGATGTGTGAGCAAGGAACGGGCTGCGGGGTGTAAGCATGCAGGTGAAGCATCGACATTAAACGGGTTAGAGGTTAGGTCGACTTTTAGCCGAATCGGGCCCTCGGTGCGTGCTGGGCCTCGCTTTGAACGGCCGCGTCCTTGCTCCACTAGGCGGAGCGGGCGGCCCGATAGAAAGGGTCGTCATGGCGACCACTTTTTGTTGAGGCATTCCGGCAGGTCGAGATCGGGACATTGGATGGCTCCACGCCGAGGTGATGCGTGGGATCTCGGCCCGGGTAAGCCCCCGTCCCTGCACCGAGTGCCGGACGCATCCAGCCGCTGGCACAAAACAACCAGCATCCATTGCTTGGCTTTACGAAGCCGGGCTTTGGACAGGGATTGGCGCACCGAGAGGTATTAGTGAGTCGACTGGGTGATGAGGTTAGTGTTTTGGACCCAAAATTAGAGAAAAACAAAATTAGATGATTGGCAAAGGATTGGCAGAGTGATGATTGGTAATGGTACAGTGATTGGCAGATGATTGGCAAATTTTTAATTTGTTGAAATTTGATGTGCAAAATTGGTAGTGAGAGGCCCCCGATGTGGTGGGATGGCATCCTTGCCACCCTTCCCATGTGGTGGGGCAAAGGAGCAATAGCTTATGGGGTGTATGGCAGTGAAAACTAGCCCGGGTGGGTTAGGATATTGTGTGTAGGGATCTAGAAGATGACATTAGGTAACGTTAAGGTTAGTTAGTGACTGATACCTGTAGTGGGGACGCAGGTAGTTTAGTATGGAGGATAATGACGAGGGAGCGCAATAGTTTAAAGGGACGACTGGGAAGCGCAAGTTTCAGAAGGGAGTAGTTAGCTGAGATGATGCCGTGTGTGTGAGGATTGAACAGGTGTGATTGCACAGGTGTGCAACTGGACAGGTGTGTGGAGCAGTGTATGAGTAGTGAGTGTGTGGATCAGCGCGAATGCGCTTGGGGAGAGAAGGGTGCAGGTGGCACCAGGTGTGAGAGCACAGGTGTGCAGGTACAGGTGTGTGGAGAGAGTTGGAGTGAGTGGTACGGAGTGGTGTGCATGGTGCGAAGGTGTGGATGGGGGAAGAGTGGACCCCTTTCACGAGTACCCGGGGCGGGTAGTGTAAGTGTTAGGTAGAGGGTGCAGGTAAATTGTGGTTGGATATTGGCATTTGTGGTGCGGTTGCAGAATGGTGTTGTGAATGGGTGCATTAGTGTTGTGGAAATGGCTGGGCGTGTAGCCTGTTAGTGTGTGTAGTTGGTTGGGCACTCCACCACTGTGAGGATGTCGGCCAGGTGAGGCCGCAGGTGGGCTCTGGGAGCCGGTAGTTGTGAGTGGGTGCCTGAGGATCCCGGGTGTGGATCGGGCAGCACAGTGCCAGAGAGGGCACGGAGTGGGGAGAGAGCCAGAGGGCCTTCCCCAGGTAGTTAGGTTAGGGTAAGGAGCAGGTAAGCTCGGAGGCAACTGCAGTGGTGGAGGTGTGCATGTGGGTAGACCCACTGGGAGAGGTACACGCCGCAGCCCAGAAACTGTGCGAGGGCACCGGGAGATGAATCGGGGGAGTGAGACCCCAAATTGAAAAGCACCACAGGTTGGCCAATGGGAATTGGTTTTTAGAACCCATAGAGTAAGAGGGCCAATGGTTTGGCCGGAGAAAGACCCCGGGTCGTGTAAAGTTGTTAAAGTCATTTAGGAAATAGTTAGGATTGAAGAACCTGTCGCACCATACGCAGCCACTTACCTGTGGTGATGATGATGACTCCACACCTGTGTTTTCTTTGTTTGTGTTGCAGAAATGAGAATTGCTGTTGGATTTGTGAGGCGCATCACGACGTGGATGAGACATTGGGGTGATTCCATCTCTCCCTCCCTAGGAGGGACTGATGATGAATTGGTGATGGCAAATTTTGATGTTGAGTTGGAGATGGCAAATTTTGATGAGAGTTGAAAATGGCAAATTTGATTGGTTAGGAGGGAGAGAAGACGAATTTGGTATATGGGAGGAACGGGGAAGACAGTAGGGATGTTTGTTGATTTGTAAAGTAGATGTTTATGGGTAGTGTTGTGTTGTGTGGATACAGTAAGGGGTAAGGGAGGGGCCATGTAGGTTACCTGGTTGGGGGGGGGGGCGTACGATAGGAACGTACCTGTCTCACCTGGTTCCCATGTGCCCCCAGTGTGCATTACCTTATATTGCGTGCACTTTTGCGCCCTTACCACCTTACTCACTTGTTTCTTCTTTTGTCTCCCACCTCCGAGGATCTGGCTTTGGGGTAGAGAGAGAGGAGAGAGAGGTGCTGGCTGCGCAGTTGTGGGCCTGCACTTTCGCTGTTTGCTGCCGGGATCGATACACCATATGGACCGCAATGTTTGTGGCCACCCACAATGGACCGCAGTAAATTTGCGGCCAAGCACCACCCGGGGATGGACCTATGGGTCAACGTGGCACCTATGCCATAAAGGTGAACCACTGTTAATTAACACCACTGAAGGCCACACGAAGAGCAAGAGACACCTGCAGGGTTAGGGGTTGTCGCATTTATTTTTAATCATTGAACAATGG
The DNA here is from genome assembly GCF_964187855.1 of Myxine glutinosa. Taxonomy (NCBI): domain Eukaryota; kingdom Metazoa; phylum Chordata; class Myxini; order Myxiniformes; family Myxinidae; genus Myxine; species Myxine glutinosa. The sequence goes on along the minus strand of NW_027617222.1, from coordinate 72,458 downwards.
TGACTGCACCGATTGGTGGTGGGGTGGTGCTTTTGATGCTGGAAAAGGGTGCTCTGCACGTTATTAAAGGCCGTCGGCCACAGAGCACTCGTGGGTTGGTGTATCGATGTTGGCAAGCGCGCTCTCTCTCTATGCATAACATCTGCATGTGTTCCTCCAAAAACAGGTCCTGGATCGTAGTGTAAATAGCAGCGTAGTCTTGTAAATAATGCTCCCTACCGGCTGTATGTTTAGTTTGAGGATTCTTTCCGGATTCGGTTATCCTGTGGGTGTGTTTCTGTGAGGAGAAGGGTGCAACATCGCAGGGGGACATATTTACTCATTTGTGAATATCTGTAAAACTGTCGCACTCAGGGTAGAGTTAATAGTAGAGGGAACTACATTGCGTGCCACACTAAAGTAGGTAAAAATTTATCGGGTCGGGACGCCCCGAGGGTAGAGAAGGGTGCAATGTTGCGAATATGGAATTTGGCCTCCATATCCGCTTGTAAATATTCCCCTATTTTCTCCAATACTCCCCAACTTTCCCCGATCCCCCATTCCCTAGTCCCATTGCATGTAAATAACAATCAGTAGAGCCGACCTTCCCCTTATTCCCCCATTAAATGTCGTGCCCAGGTCCACCGCACCACACGTAGACAACTTTCGGACATCTTCCTAGTTATTCTTATTCTATGTCAGTTAAGGCCTCGTCTCCATTAATTATGACTCTTCGTTGCACCAGAATGTGATTATATGGCATCAGTAGTGAGTTTAGGACCTTTCCCATACCTCCTTCCATCTTCTTCCCCAACAATTACAACAACAACAGAGGAGATGGCGGCGGAGCGGGGGAGGATGCGTCCTCACACCGGCTCGATTAGCGCCATAGACCATGCGCTCCACGGGGTTACCACGAAGGGGCTCCTTGTCAGCTCCTCGTCAAGGGCGGAGCCTGGTAAACCCCCCGCACGCACCCAATAAGAAGCAACGTGCCGATTCCACGAGGCGGAGCTAACGAGCCGAGGGCGTGTCACTCCCCGCCGGATATACGCGGCCCCGCGCCGGACGTGACGACAGATGCGCCCCCAGCTTGAGCAGACAAGACGCCATCCGAGCGCTGCGACCTCCCCGCATCTCTGGACCGGACCGAGTCGATTCTGACCTTTGAGCCCAGGTGCACCTGGAGCCATCGCTACCCGCCTGTCCTTTCCATCAATCCCCGTGTGAGTCAGCTTTGTCCCGTTTATCTGTCGTCTGTTGGGAATAATATAAGATTGTGTCTAAGTGCTTGTCTTTCTATGCTGTCCCTCTTGTAGTTGTAATCTAACCTTCCGCCTTAATATAACCTCCTCCGGAGGTCTTGAGAACTGAACCCCTGGTGTCGTATTGTGTTATTGTAATCCAGCCGGGTGTCTTCTTTTTCTTATTGAGCCAGCATCGCGCGACTAGTCCACGTTCGGGCACAATCGGGTAACTCGTGCAGACGTGGTCATACCATAAAACCGCTCGGTAAATAACATCCAAGCCACGTCTGTAACAGTATCATGGTATCTTATGTTCATAAGTAAGCCTTCGATGGTCATGTTGCTCAAATTTCCTCTTCTGTATAAGGGCAAAGCATGGGGTTGAACACCTTGTCGAATTTAGGGTCCCAAATGTCTACACCACGATGGTTGTCACATAATGCTCAAAATATAATGAGCATGGAAATATTTTTAGTTAAACATACTTGCATCTACGACGGGCACTTAATTACTGTTCTTCTCAAACAGCTCATATAACCATGTTCTGTGATAGTTGCATCATTTAATTCGTTTCAAATTAAATTATTTTGTATGGACATACAGTATACACGTATCTATTTACAATTTAATTCTACTTTCAGTTTCCCATCCACTTCTGGTGGAGCACATGCACCACCAGGGGGCGATATTTCAGCTACATACCACCACATACATACATATTACATAAATACATACATATTGCATCCATCCATACATACATATTACATACATACATACATATTACATACATATTAGATACATATTACATACATATTAGATACATACATACATATTACATACATATTAGATACATACATACATATTACATACATATTAGATACATACATACATATTACATACACTAGCAACGGTACCCGCCCTACGGGCGGGGCTTCAATTGGGAAGCCGAAATGAAAAGGCAAAATATCAAAAATTGAAGGCTTTTTTTATTTTAAACGATTCATATAAACATCCCTTAAATCATATCACACGTAAATCATCAACATCTAAACAGTATCTTTAGAATTTCAATTAAAGCCACATCACTTCATATCAGTAAATATTATTCCATCGTGTTTCAAATGGTGATATCAACTGCACGCTTTTCTTTCAGGAAAAAAATTGAATGATTTTGTAACATCTTCTTCAGCTTAGAACTTCAGGATGGACGACATTGCTGATAAAAGTTCCTTTTCTCCCTTTGAAATTCTTGGCAAACATTTTTATATTGTCGCTGCTGCCAACCCGACTCATGGCGACATAAGGCTGTCCATGGCTGAAGAAATCTGGCTTTAGGTACATGCCTACCTTTTATAATGTCTGACCTTGAGCCTTGTTACTGGTCATTGCAAAGCAGAGTTGGACAGGGAATTGTTTTCGCTGCATCTTGAAGGGGAACAGGTTTTCGGATGGTATGATTGGAATCCTCGGTATGAAGATCTTGTTTCCAGCATGAGGCCCAGTAGCTGGTGTCGCCTCAATGAGATTCGGCATCAGGTTGTCCAAGATGTAACGACTCCCTTTGCAGTGGCCATTTTTAGGGTCAAAGTTTCACAGCAGCATGATCGGAGCTCCCTTCTTGAAGCAAAGTTTGTGAGGAGGCATTCCTGATGCGCATATCGAGTTAAGGAATTCTACTGGATATTGGTGTCTGTTCTCTACTTCCATTATCTTGTCACTGCTCAAGTAGATAGATTACTTCCCAGGGTATTGCCGCAATACGAACGCATTCACTTCATCAACCGCCTCATTCGTAGGACAGAGGATGGTTCGGCTGCAAAGCCAGTTCTTGTCAGCATGCAAGGTGCTCAGGTTGCTGAATATATATAACCTTGGGTCAGGTAATCCTCCTTGACTTGAACTTTGAACTCGCCGATTTCTGCATCGATGGGTAGCCTTCCCTCTCCAATTCGCAAAAGTTCATTGGCAAACTCTTTATCTCCACTTCCCGTTTTATGCACCCGCATGTTCTTTGTCAGCCGATGCACCTGGACTTGACTCCAGAGGGGGGACTGCTTCAGGGTTGCAGCAACCGTGTCAGTGCGGCCTCCTCTTCGGATGACAGGCAGGATCTGTCTCCAGTCTCCAGAGAAGATGATGGTGATACCTCCAAAAGACCGATCTGTCTCATGGATATCACGGAATGTCCGGTCCAACGCTTCGATGATACGCCTGTCACACATGGAGACTTCGTCAATGACCAAGAGATGACATTGCTTGATCAATTGCCCTGTACTGTCTCTCTTGGTGATGTTGCACACAGAGTCCTCCTTGATTGACAGAGGTACTTTGCAGCGAGAGTGAAGCGTACGACCATTTGGAAGAAGAGTTGCTGCAATTCCACTCATAGCTGTGGCGAACACAACTTTCTTCTCAGAGCGAACTTGAGCCAGCAGTATACAGATGAGAAAGGTTTTTCCAGTACCTCCAGGAGCATCCAAGCTGAACAACTGACTCTTCTCATTCCTCACCGAGTCGATGACTGCTTCATAGAACAGTTGCTGCTCCTCATTCAGCTTTGGCCGATTCTCAGTAACGTACCCTTCCAGTTCTTGCACATTGTAGTTGGTCTCTTCTTCGATGATTCTCGCCTGCTCAAGTTGCTCCGCAAGGGCCCTGTTCGGTTTAGGAAGCTGGAAGTCTTTCTCCAGATCAAGCCCATGTCGCTGAACAATCATTTGAATCTGCAGCAGGGTGGTATGCACTGCAGCTTCTGTTGGTTCCGGCAGGTTGTGCTTGTGAAGGAGATCTTCCATCAGTATCCCCTTGTGGCGGTTCCAGAAATCCAACGGATTCGCAGGTCGCACGAAGATCAGGATGTGAGTGAAGACCTCACGCAGTGCGGATCCACATCTGATGGAGGCATCTTCTTCCATCGCTCGGTCGATTTCGGAGTCATCATCGAGGAGGCCCATGGCAAGGCAGGCAGCTTGGTAGGTGGGATGTTCCACTCCATTGTAGGCTCTCAGGTCTCTGTAGGACTTTGTAGGACTTTGTTCCGGTCACCGTGTGAAGCAACATCCGCATGTAGAAAATCTCGCTCTGCCTTGCAGTCACGTTTATGACTAGAATCCTTCCAATAATGTCTGAGCAGGTTTGGTTGGCATCCTCATCACTGTGATTCAGTTTCGTCACATGAGCCCGCTTCTTCCAGGTATTCTGCTCCCACCTGAAGTGCTTAAATACATCAGGGTAGGTGATCTTCACTTCAGTATTCTGGTTCAGCTTGAAGAATTCTGTGAGCTTTGTTTTCGGTGGACCATTGTTGACGATGTCATGCACATCTTCTGGTTGGAACATATTACATACATACATACATTCATGCATACACACATACATACATACATACGTACGTACTGTGACGCGGGAATAATTTAAGCAAGATCCAGGATGACGGTTGATACTTGCTGTATTCGAATATTCAGGTGATAAAGAACCCGAAAAGATACATAAATACTATTCAGCAGGGATACATCGCAGGTAGCAAATTAAATACCTCAAGTAATTGATGGAATGATACTTTAACAATGATTCCAGCAATTTCAAGCTACATCGCGGTGATTACCTCGAATAAACAATGTTGCTTCAATGTTCACATTAAATATACCGAGCATGTAACCTAAAATATATTTAAATACAAACTTTACAGGCTTGACCCATGTAACACGTGAGATGCACCAGACGTAGACAATGTTTACATACTCCCGCAAGAAATGCATTATGGCACATTTGCACAACCATACCTTCCTCCACAAGCATTATTCACCCATGGATGCAGTGATTGGGCCTCGGAGGCCCACAAGGTTGTTTTTTTTGTTGCAAAAACTATGCTGTACAATTTTTTTTGAATGAGTCTCATTTTCACCGACTTTCATGTTGTTACACAAAATTCAGTAACATAAATAAATTAAAATTTCATTCAGGCTCGTGGGAAAATCTTCATTCTTTACTGATAACCTGAAAATCCAACACAAATGCAGGCCTGGGGCCTTCGAGGCTTCGCATAAATGTTGTTGTACTACTATGTTATATCATTATTTTCTTGATATGAGCCTCATTATATGCTCCTATAACTTGGTTACAAATAATTCATTGACAAAAATATGAAAATTAACAAACTTTACACGAATACATTCGTGGGGCCTCCGATGCCCAATGGCTGCATAGATGTAGGATTTTTGACAGTTGTGGACATATACATTCGAAATAAAAGGATTAGTGAATCATATTTTTTGAGCAAATACTCCTCCATGTGGCTCAACCTTTTAGAGAAAAAAAATTGAAAAACCAAGAACAAAAATTTTTTTTGCAAAATAAATAAATAAAGGATTCATTACTTGTATGGAATTTTTCCAACAAATAGGATCAATGATTCACATTTTCTGAGCAAATACACATCCATGAGCATCGACTTGGTTTGAAAAAGGATGTAAAAGAAAAAAAATCTATGAAAAATAAGAAATAAAAAACATTACACGAATACATTACCAGTTGCGTTTATGTATCCGAGGCCCAATGGCTGCGCCATCCGAGGCCCAATGGCTGCGTTTATGTAGGATTTTTGACACCTGCATCGAAGGGTTAACCAATAAATTCGGCACCTGAACAAGAGGATTATTTAATTAACTCGATGATATTCATAGAATACTTAACCTGCACAGTCAACTTGGGGAGAGCCAACTCTTCTGTTTTGAAGGGCTGTTTTATTTGATCCAATATGGATGCCAGACCACGTGAGTGATGACATCCTAAATTTATATTCTCCAATATAATTGTTGCGTAGATCACACTCAACAAATTTCAAACTGATCAGACTAAGCGTTGTCCCTGTCGAATTATGACGTCATAATTAAGGCACCAATGACATCATCGTTAAAACACTTATTCCCCATGAGGAGTTCTTTACAATGAGCCGTCTCAATTTTCTCCATGGAGCGGTTTTGTATTTTTTGTTTTTTCCAAGATGGCACCCACACCACGTGACCTATGACGTCATAATTATCATTCGAAAATTATACAAGCAGAGGTGCTCCTACAGTGAAAACTTTGTGTTAACCGGCCCAACAGTTGCCGAGAAAATGAATTTTGAAAATGCAGACATGCACGTATGCAACCGATTGCATACTCTGCTTTTCGCTTCACGAACGCAGGGTAATTGATTGTACCAAACCAACACGGGTGACCAGATCACACAATCAAATCTAATATCTTTTCCTCACATAGATCACAAAAATCATGTATGTTTAAGATCCGTTTACAATTGAATAAAACTGCATCGTCATTAAGACACCACCAGATTGGTTCAATACTACCAATGATGAAAATAATCATAAAGCATCTAAATATTCATAAAGGAACTTGCCCCTGTCCGACCAGTGTACAGAGCAAAATGAAAATGATGATCGATCTGTCCGAATCTCACATCAGCCAACTAAGAGCAAATCCCCTCGTTCTTCCGACGGAGACCACGTCCCCACATCGTGAGAGATGAAATGGTGGCAGCTTTCTAAACACACTGGATGTGACATATGGGAGATGACCACCGTCAGTCTTAAGCTGGATGTGACATATGGGAGGCTCGCAAATTAATCACTGACAATACGTTCATACCCACATACGCGATAGCTGCGTTATTGTAAGTTTTTTTTGGGGGGGATATGTAAAGGCTCGTGGAGCCTGGTGCTGGCTTAGCGGTTATGGTGCCGGCTTGGGATCCGAGGGATCCGAGGATCCTGAGTTCTAATCCCGGTCGATCGCTGAATTAACACCAGGGGTTTGACTCAGCCTGTCATCCTTCCGGGGTCTGCAAATTGAGTATCAGTTGATTGGTAATTCCCTGTGTGTCGCAAGAGGCGACTAACAGGGTTGGCGGCAGGAAGGGCATCCGGCTATAAAACATTGCTTCAAAAAAGGGGACCATGGTGCCCGAAAAAGGCCAACCCCTGCTCTGCAGGGAAGAAATGGCCTCTAAAGGTGGTTCAAAGGCTCGTGGAGAGGCTAGAACAAAGAACAGATGTAACAGAACGAGGACAGTAGAAAAGGAGAAGGGCACACCAACAGTAGGGATGAGGGACAAAATAGAGGGAGACTTGGGGGGGATAAGGGATGTGGGTAAGAATGAGAGCAAGAGGAGAACACAAGAGGTGAATAATATGGATACAGCCACAAAATGTCGATCACAGAAGTGTGGAACCCAGATAGAGATGGGTTTGGGGAGGGTTAATGTGGTTAATGAAGATCATGGTTGTGGATGGGGGATGACCTGAGTGAGATGGTGGTGAACAGCTGTCTTGATGACCAAGAAGTAATAATTAGCATTAGGAGACTGAGGAAGTTGATTCCACCGGCAGGAAAAAGAGGAACTAATATTCCAAATCCTTAAAGATTTGCATTGCAAGTCGATTTATTTGAGCCATGAATGCTATTTTTTTAAATGGGATTTTGCCTGCCACAAAGCCTACAAGGCCACTCGAGGTGGGGGCTACGAACTTAATTCTTAAGGATGGAGAAGTAACTCAGAGATCAAACCTTCCAAGAATAGTATATTTGTATATTCAGTATATTCAGTATTTCCTTGGCAACTATAAAAAAAAAAAAAAGAACCACCTTTAGAGGCCATTTTTCCCCACAGAGCAGCGGTTGGCCTTTTTCTGGTCATTGTCCCCGTTTTGTGTCTTTCCTTTGATGTCTTTCCAATGATCATGGTCCCCTTTTTGAAGCAATCTTTTACAGCCAGATACCATTTCTGCTGCCAACCCTGTTGGTTGCCTCTTGCGACACAAAGGGAATTACCAGTGAACTGGTACTCAAGGTACTCAATTTGCCGACCTCAGAAGGATGACAGGCTGTTAACTCTGAGTCAACCCCCCTGGCATTAATTCAGCGATCGACTGGGATTCGAACCCAGGATCCTAGGTACTCCCAAGCCCTACCCTACTCGCTAAGCCAACACCAGGCTATCCTTGGCAACCATGAGACGTCGTAAAAATTTATTCCTGGCTGTATATAAATCTGGCTTTGCTTTGGCACAACCTTACGAGGTACATTCACTGCTTTGAATACGATGTAAAACTAGCTTATGCAAGCTCCTGATCCAAGGATAGTGAGGATTACGAAGCTTGCTGGCATTCACATCATGCTGTGCCTCAAATTGGGCAGAAATAGCAAGAAAAGACTGTCGTTTTCAAGCGATAACGCCCCCCGCTTTGTATAGTAGTGCGGTATGCAGTGTAATTCCATAGGATTTTTGTGCTAAAATTGATATTTTTTTTGCTTTATATGATTGATTTTGGGTCAAATTATTGAAAAATGATGGGGTACAAATTTTCCGACCCCTGTACCCCCTCTGGGGGTCACTTTCCAAATTTGGGGCACACAAACAGACCCCACCCTTAACTCCGCTAATAATGAACCGATTTTCACAATCTCAGTGTCATTTTAGGGGTTTTAGATGATACCGAGTCCATTTAGCACACATCTAAAGTCATTGGAAGTGATTTTATGACCCCTTGACCCCCTCTGTGTGGTCCCTTTCCATTCCAAGAACCCCCAAATTGATCCTGTGCCTATCTCTGCCAATAATGAAACAATTTTCATATAATTTGTGTCATTTTATGGGTTTTAGATGATACCGATTTCAATTAGCACAGAGTCATAGTCATTGGAATTATATTTGTGACCCCTTGACACCCCCCCCCCCCATTCGGCTGGGTAATACCTGTCTGTCAAGGGCCCCAAAACTGACCCGGCTCCTAACTCCGCCAATAAAGAACTGATTTTCACAATCTTAATTAATGTAAGTTTTGTCGGTTATTTCAGTTCTGTCTTTGACTAACAGGTGGCAGCTGCATACAGACAGGTAAGGTACTCTTCATTTTAGGAGATAAGAAACATCAAACACATGTGCATTTCACATTCATGACCTTGGGTGTGTCAATCACATGAGTCATGCATTTCAAGACTGCCCAGAAATAAACCCTGTGGGGTATCAATGAATATTTTTTGATAAAGCCAGGTATATTTTAGCCCCTTGATTGGTAGCAAATGAGAATACAATGTAAAGTTGTTTACAGTCCTAAATTTGATGTATAAAAACTGTCACCACATGATCCGTATAGTCGTAGGCCTAGCGAACCACATCATAAGCTGGCCAAGGCCTAAAAACTGTACGCTAGCTCGCCAAGGCATTGAAGATGAAGGCCTATCACCACTGCTTTCCGGTGTAAAGTTTTCTAATGTTCCCCATATCCCAGTGTTCCTTACAATAGCCATGGCAAAATAAGCAGCAAAATGGACAATAGGGATCACTAGGATATGTGCTAGCTGTTTGACCATTATATTGACCAGTCTCTAAAGAACAAGACACGCCAGAAGAGAGCAGTGACGTCCACAGAATACGAGATTCATCCAGAAATGAAGCTCGGCATGTCATTGAAGGAGCTTCTGTCTGCCTCAAGGACCAAGAGTAGCTTGACATCTATGTTGGCCGAGGGTTTGCTGAAACACTACTCCAGGAACAGTACCTTCAAGCTAGTCGTTGTGTATGACATGAAGATCAAGGGCCATGATTTTGAAGAAGAACATGCACACGAAGAGGCGGACACTCTGATTCCTAATCAAGTCCTGGCCTCTTTAGCTGATAGCCCTTGGAGGGACGTACATGTTTGGTCACCCGACACTGACGTTCTTATGCTTCTCCTCGACCTGGTCTCTCGTGGTCGCCTTGGACCTCAAACTCGTCTCAAGTTTTTAACTGGCAAGCGCGAAGTACCGATAAATTGATGTGGTGGAACGAGTGCAAGTGATTGGACATCGGAAATGTCAAGGACTCATTGGACTCCACAATTTCTCTGGCGCTGATTGGGGTGGGAAGTTTGTGGGTATCACCAAGAAGACCTGGGTTGGTGCCTATATGAAGCTTGACGAAAATGACGATGCAATAAACTGCTTCCGAGAGCTTGGTGAAGGTCCTATCTCGACGGAGCTAGTCAATGGTGAACTGTCACCACAGGTTAAAGGTTTGGAGCAGTTTGTCTGCAGTGTGTACTGCTCGACAGGTCCCAAAACCCTTCCGGCGCTGAGGTGGGAGCTGTTTTGCTCGAAAAACTTGGAAGGAGAGATGTTGCCTCCTACTCATGCTGCCTTACTACCCCATATCACACGTGAAAATTACATTGCCATGCGTGACAGGTCGTACTCTACCAACTGTCCGACTCTGCTTCCTATTGAACAAAATGGCTGGAGTGAAAAGGAAGGTTCAGGACTTTATGTTACCATGAGGTGTCTCATCCTACCCGCCCCTCGAGCTGTGATAGAGCTGACCAAATGTGGATGTAAATCGGGATGCAAAGGGCGGTGCAGTTGCTGCAAGAATGGACTTCCTTGCACTCCTCTCTGTAAATGCTATGGCGCTGACTGTGGAAATGCGATCAAGAATGATGTAGGCCTACATGACGAAGTGGATGACGATGAATAATCTGTTCTGTAAGTCATAGGTTTCAATAGTAATAATGATGGCCACTAAGACATGATCATGGACTGAAATCCATGAAATATGGAACTCTCCCCACCCCCTCATCAAGGGGAGTGGGGCAGAAAATCACTTATAATAACTTTGACAATGTGCTAAATGGACTCAGTATCATCTAAAACCCCTAAAATGACACTAAGATTGTGAAAATCGGTTCATTATTAGCGAAGATAGGGGTGGGGTAAGTTCATGTGCCCCAAGTTTGGAAAGTGACCCCCCCCAGAGGGGGTACAGGGGTCGGAAAATTTGTACCCCATCATTTTTCTATAATTTGACCCCAAATCAATCAGATAAAGCAAAAAAATCAATTTTAGCACAAAAATCCTACCGGAGCTGTTCTCATGACATATCATACCGCACTATAGAGTAAAAGAATGAACCTTTGTATTTGGCTCAATCCTTCGTTGATCTCGTGCTGTCATTTATGATTGCTCAAAATGTGTTTGGCCAAAGTTTGTGCAAGGATATGTACAGTAAACGTAAAGCACACGTGCACGCAAACACATGGGTAACTGCATCACAACAAAGGCGAACCAGAGATGTGTACAAATGTAGCTAGGATAACAAGATTGGTTACATTGTTCCACCTTACATCATTGCAATTATATAGTCTTTCAGCCATACTGAATGTCCAGTTCAGGTGGTATATGGAGGAAAAATTACTCTCGTTCTCGTTCCTTGCGCTAAATGTATTCCTTTCATGATAGGACCTACTTGCTGACCAACATGGAAGAATGGTCTTCAAATTGCTATCCAAGTCTGGTAAATGATCCATTTGCAAGCCAATAGACTACACTTACACAGGCACAATATAAAAAAAAAAACAGATGTGACGTGAAAATGTCAGCCCCCCCTCCCCTCCCCCTCTATTTATGCCATCACCAAATACACATGAAACATTGCCGGCCGACCTGAGTTGGAGAGAAAGTGAGTGATTGGGCTTAGTTATATCTTAGTAATAACTAGCAGGAGCATGTGGCGTTGCCGGGTGATGTTGTTTGGCATTTTAAAGAAATCACTTTCCTCTTTTCTTTTTTTTGGTGGGTGCCTAAAACAATCCCCTGCCCTAAACCCACTGATGGACATCTGAAAGTTTGACAAAAAAAGGTTCAACTATCTTTTTGACAAATGGTGACACACAGACACACACTCAGACACAGACAAACGGCTCTCTTATAGTATAGACTATTATACCAGAGTGAGGATATCTTTGTGCTTATTTTCTTGCCTAGATTTCTCATAACAATAATAATGATCATTTTGCTACCATCTTGGCACAGACAATAGAGATCACGTGTGACAATGTGGCCTTTGGCATACTCTTCCTCCATAGTTGGGATAGATCATGCCAACCAAAACCAGTGGCTCATGGGAAAGACCTTTTGTGCTCCACCTCCTCCACCACTCATGCATTATTGGGACACAGTGAGAAAAATGCATTTGCGTCTCCTCAAAAATCACTCATCAAGAAAAGGAGAGGTCAACGAGGCAGGATGTGTGATTGGGTCACCATAGGGATCACCGGGAAATGCCAACAGTGACATTAAACTTGCTTACCTGCCTTTTTTTGACATGATTGAAAATGTAATTCATTTTGAGGGGTTGGCAGGTGGGGTTAGATAAGACGATGATTAGATTAAAAAGTAGAACTTGAAAGGAATGCAAACTATAAAAATGTGGGGAAAGCCCCATGTAATGGTGTGTGAATTCATGCAAACCTGCGCTTGCACCTCATTGCTAAATTCCTATCGAATTGAGATGTCTTTCCAGGATTTCAACACCAAAGTCATTTTTCACTCATTCTAATTGATAACATATTCATATTGTAGAAATTAATGTTCTTTTTTTCCACTGGACTAATTATATGCAATTTTGCTCGGCTTTATGAGAATGAAGCATCAAATCTGCCTTCACCTGGGCCCTGTAATCTTGGTCAAGTGCCCCCACTAGACCAATTACAACACTCCAGTGCATGATGTGGAAACCTCCTAGTTTTGATTAGGCACATGAGTTCATTTCCTCAATCAGAAGAATCTCTGGAAGTGCTGATGGAATTATCTACCCACAGTGAATTATGGGAAATGGATATTCTCAGATAGTTCAGTCAATAAACACAATCAATAAACAAAACAACAAAACAATGAACGTGATGAACAGGAAAAAGAAGAAAAAAACCCAATCTCATTGTAAGTATTCTTTGTCAGCCATTGTGAGGTAAAGGTCTATCTATTTATTATGTATGCTAATGTGGGAGAATCCTCACTTCCTTTTCTGTATGCTTCATTACATGCTTCCTCCTTATTCCCTCGATTCTGATATCCAAAACTTATTTATTACGAGCTGAAGTACCCGGCATTGCATGGAAAGGTAGGTGGGGGGAAAGGGGGAGAGGGGGAAGGAAGGTGGGAGGGGAAGAGGGGAGGGAGGGGAAGGGTAGGAGGACAAATTTGCCCATGTAAAGAGTGCTTTTAACCTCAGTTATGCCCAGCTAAAAAAGGAAATTGTAATACCCACTGCATACCACCAGGTGGCGCTACACGGTACACATTTAGATAGAGAATTTATGCCCCCCGCCACCGGTCCCCCAAACACACACATGAGGCCACAAAGCTGATGTTACCTCCACCACTCCTCCCCTCCCACCCACACAAAGTTATATTTGTACCCTGAGTTTGGAGTTTGTAACTTATAAGATGTGGCCGTGCACAGAACACATACAATCAAAGAGCGTGAGAGTGAGAGTGAGAGTATTGAATTTTGAATCCCTTTTATGGTATTCAAGGACACAGGAAAAAAACATATGTGTAAGCAATCAGTTCCAAAGAAAAAAATCAAATCAATCAGGGAATTATAAAGTAATTATCATTTTTGAATCGACTGAACACAAAACATTGCCAATACACCACTTTCTCTCAAAAAGTTGGACGTTTCCATTGCTGAAGAAGAAATCAAATTCTCGCTTGAGTCGTGTTGGGACAAACCCTTTAAAAATAGAAATAGCATCAGAGCCATAGCCATTATCTATTTTAATTTTCCGAGATTTATATATTGCATATTTTGCAACAGCAACCAAAAAATTGAGAACACCCACGTCTCTACATGTGGGCCTGAAAGACACACCAAATATAAACATATGCATATTGAAAGGGAAGGACAGTTGGTGAAAAAGATATTCAAGGAAAAGAAAAAGCGAAGTCAGTCTACAACACTGTACATAAGCATGAAACAAATCCTCCTTCTGATCACAGAAAGGACAAGTTTCCAGCAGCGAGCTGTTAATACGGTGAACAAAAATATTGGAGGGGAGCGCCCAGTGTGCTAACCTCCATTGTATATCCGCTAATACACCATGTATTGATAAGGTGTATATGTGAGGCCAAAGGGGAGTAGAGGGAGACCCCGACCCTAACTGCTCTGACCACAAAGCTACTCGTGTTCTCCCAGAGAGGGGTACATTCATATTTTGTCGAGAGAGATCACGGATTCCAATCTTAGTTACAAGATGAAAAGGGGGGGTATGTTCGATCTCCGGCTGGAGAGAAGAAGAAGGGGGCACTTTGATTGCAGGGAAACCTAACCGAAAGTCCTCAATGTTACCAACACCTTCCCAGCCGATGTTTAGCTGTCTAAATTCCCTAATGACTATACGTACAACTTGGTCTACAAGTCTGACAGATCAAGATCCAACTGAGGTTGCCACCAACCCAGCAGGTTTCCACTTAACTCCAGATGAATCTCTCAGATGACATACTTTGTTAATCCCTCCTTGGATAAAAATTTTTAATCAGGGCATGGCCATGAGGGATACCAGGAAAAAAGTTATTGAAGAAAAGGGGTTCTTGAAGGAACATTCGACAATTATAGCCCTCAAGGAAGCGGTGGACGTCAAACCTTCTCCAAGTATCCAATAAACTCTGATAGAATCTCGGAAGAGAGGCAAAATTTATATGCTCGAGGTCTATCAAAAGAAGCTGCCGATCATATCTCAGTTTACCAGCCTGTTGTAACAGAAAAAACGCAAAAGGCCACCAGGGCAGCTGTTCAGCGAACAGTAGTCTCTGCAGAGACTGCAGCTGAAAAGCCACAACCCGGCCAGAGATATCAACAATGCCCTGGCCACCTTCCGTCTGGGGGTAGTACAAAATCTCAGGCCTCAGCCAATGGTAACCACTCCAAAAGAAGTTCACCAGCATTCGCTGAGTAGCCATAATTAGTTGGTTTGATGGCTGTAAAGCAATAATTCTGTGCCATAATTTTGTTGTAACCAGATTATTTATGACAAGCGTACGACCTCTATAAGAGATGGACCTGAGCAGTCCTTCCCATGCTTTCAATCTGTGCATAATTTGTTCCAGCACTCCTTCCCAATTTTTCATTTCTGTTTCACGATTGCCAATATGCACTCCAAGATATTTAACCCCATCCGTTCTCCAGACCAGGTTATGTGGGAGTGAAGGTGGTGATACACAAAAGAGATTGCTTTTACCACACCATAATGCTGTACTTTTATTCCAATTGATCCCACCAGAAGAGGCTGCAGAGAAATCTCGCATACAATGTTGTAAAGCAGAGATATCATTGTAGCTTCTAATCACAACACAGACATCAGCATAAGCCGTCTGCACAAATTCTGCTCCTTCTATACTTCTCATTCCCTGAGGTATTTGCTGTCTAATAGACCGAAGGAGTGGTTCAAGGGCGACTATATATAAAAACCCAGAGAGGGGGCACCCTTGGCGAATACCCCGTTGGAAAGGAAAGGGGGAGCATAACCTATTGTTGATCTTTATCATACATTGAGTATTAGTATACATGAGTTTCACATAAGAGGTGAAAGTTTCACCAAACCCCATTCCTTTCAGGACAGAAAAAGGTACTTGTGGTCAACACGATCGAAGGCCTTAGTTTGATCAAGAAACAGCAATCCAAAATCATCACACAGGAAATTATTGCATGAAATAACATCTCTTACCAAAAAATATTATCATAAATACATTTTCCAGGCACACAATAGGTCTGGTCCAGGTGTATAACTGAACTGATCACAGTCTTCATACGATTAGCAAGTACTTTAGAGAGAATTTTGTAATCAACACACAATAAGGAGACAGGTCGCCAGTTATCAACCAGTTGAAGATTCCCAGCTTTTGGCAGTAAACAAACGACTGCTCGTCTACAAGACATTGGAAGTTCTCCAACACGTATGCTTTCATCGAGTACATCGAGTAAGTCAGGTCCCACAAGGGCCCAGAAGGTCTTATAGAATTCTGCGGGCAGGCCATCTATTCCAGAAGCTTTCCCGTCTTTCAGGCTCTGCACAGCTGCTTCAAGTTCATCAGCCAAAATTGGGGAATCAAGCATGCATCGCTCATCCTCCTCGACACTCGGAAGCCCAGCAGTTAACTCTCGTATCACCTCATTGTCTACGTTCTGAGGAGAATACAAGTTAGAATAGAACCCTTTCAGAGTACACCTGATCGCCTGCTCGGAGGTCACCAGGGACCCATTGGGAGTGAGTAAAGTATGAATTTGTTGTGACCCTTTGAGGGAAGACTCTAACTTAAAGAATTGTTTGTTTGGCATGTCCAGAGTTAAATAGCTCATTCGCATTCGGACCAAGGCACCCATCACCTGTTGCCATACCGTTTCCGTTAACACTGCTTTCTTTGCCCATATTAGTTGTTCACGTGCACCTCTCCCAACCTCGTTAATATTCTGTTCTAACGATACAATTTCAGATTTTAACTGATTGATTGATATTGATTAGATTTTAGTGGTGTATACACTATACTGTTGACAGAAGTTCTTAATTTGGGATTTTGCAATGTCCCACCACAGCCGGAGACTATCATACTCAGGTCTGGAGGAGCGAATTTTCTCCCACACGACACGAAAGGCATCATTCAATTTCTTGTCATGTAAGAGACGAGTATTCAAACACCAGTAAGCACTACCACCCGGTGGAAAGGGTAACTTAAAGGACATCGAGACTAAACTGTGGTCTGTGAATCCAGTTGGTAAAATTTTGGAGGCAGACACCACATTCAACATTGGCTTGTTCACATAAAATCTGTCCAGCCTTGCCATTGATATAATACCATCATTGCATCTACACCATGTATAACAGCGTGAGAGTCGGTGTTGTGATCTCCACACACCCTTAAACCGAAAGATGTTGATGGTGTCATCTAGAGCTTTCGTAGAGGCAACATGAGGCTCATGACCATTCCTATCAATCGACGGACAAATTGTGCAATTAAAATCTTCCGCGATACAAATAAAAGCTGTTGCGTCCAGAGTTTTTACAAAATCCCGCAGAGTGGAAAAGAAGATTTTCCTCTCCATTCGGTCACACGGTGCATAAACATTCACTACTATAATCTTTTGGGTATTGTAAAGAAATTCTACGGAGATCAAATGCCCTTTATAGATTTCCTTAAATGAAACCTGTTGAGCACAAATCTTATGACTTGGGCAAATGGCAACACCGGCTGGAGGTGTAGGGAACCCACTTAGCCACCATTGCCCCTCAAAAAGTTTCCCCCAATCGGCTACTTGAGCACTAGTAGCGTGGGTCTGTTGTAAGAGAATAATGTCAGCCTTTTCTTTTCCAACCGCTTGAATGGTTTGCACCCTCCGAAAGGGGGCACGACCCCCATTTATA